>NC_083341.1:58329776-58636442 GCF_019175385.1 Lycium barbarum | reverse complement strand
TATGTAATGCATGCATGTCTTGAGGTGCTCGATAGGTTAGATCCGGGTGCCCGTCATGGCCCTCAGGTTGAGTCGTGACAAATTTGGTATCAGAGTAGCTCATCCTAGGGCTGTCTATGAGCCGTGTCTAGTGGAGTCCTATTTATGGGTGTGCAGTGCACCACACTTATAAACGGGAGGCTGCAGGACATTTAGCAAGATTACCTTTCTTTCTCATCTTCGATCGTACGATAGAGCCATGCTATGAGGATTCTCTTTTCCTGACCATGTGTTGTGATTTCAGTAATGCCCATGATGAGGAAAGCTTCAGCGGCCTAGAAGGCCAAGTCAGTGGCCGACAGAAGAACTGGCCGAGTACCACCTATAGAGGTTGAGGAGGGCGAGTCACAAAATGAAGTTCCATTTCAAACCTCTCATACTCCTCCCGCTCTAGAGGAGCATAAGGTAGCTCCAGCTCCAGCATCCTTAGTTCCTCCACATAATGCCTCAGGCTAGGCGATGCAAGAGGCTATTTAGTTGCTGACCCAGTTTGCAGCCGCTCAGGCCCAACGTTAGGGTACGGGTTAGGGTGACATGGCTTTTTATGCCAGGGTTTGAGATTTTATTAATTTAGACCCTCCAGAATTCTTTGGGTCGAAACTAGAAAAGGGCCTGCAAAATTTTATAGATGGCTTCTTTCTGCATTATTTGCCTCTAGAGATTCGACGAGCCCGAGCTGATAGGTTCTTGAACCTTAGATAGGGGAGTATGAGTGTTCGAGAGTATAGTCTTCATTTAAATTCATTAGCTAGGTATGCTCTAGCTATTGTGGCTGAGATGGAGGATCGTGTTTACTGGTTTGTGAGTAGATAGGGACCACACTTGATTGATGACTGCATGACGGCCACTCTTCCGACAAGTATGGATATTTCTCGCATTCAGGAACATGCTCAAAATCTTGAGAAGTGTAGGCAGCAACGGAGCGCCGAACGTAAGCATGATAGATGCCACAGTAAGAGAGCTAGATCTTCAGGTGTTGTTAGTGAGTTCAGAAGGGGTCATAGGCAGCAGTATCCTAGGCATTCGGCCCATTCATCGGATAGTGCGCCTTCACAGTTCACAGGTCAGAGATTTCATCGGTCTACTTATTTAGGACCAAGTCAGGGTTCCAGACCTTCAGGTTCTCGGAATAGAGATGAGTCGGGCTAGATGAGGCCACCTTTACCGCGATGTACTTAGTGTGGTAAATTACATATTGGACAGTGTCGCTTGGTTTCAAATATTTGTTATGCTTGCGATCAGCCAGGCCATATTATGCGTGAATGTCCATCGAGGGGTGGTAGAGGTTTAGGTCAGCCTACCGGATCAGCAGTTGTTTCATCATCATCTGTACGCCCTTTGGGGCAAGGCTGTCAGACATCAGCAGGCCACGGTAGAGGCAGAGGGGGAGCGTCTAGTTCAAACTGTCCTCAGAACCGCATTTATGCATTGGCTGGTCGACAAGCTCTCTTATCTTCTTCTGATGTGGTTACAGGTATACTATCAGTATTTTCCCATGATGTATATGCGTTGATAGATCCAGGTTCTACGTTTTCGTATGTTACTCCTTTTATTGCTAGTCAGTTATGGGTGAAACCCGAGTCGATTAAACCTTTTGAGGTGTATACACCCATTGGTGATCCAGTGATAGCTAGACGAGTATATAAAGATTGTGTAGTTATAGTCTGTGATCATCATACTATAGCAGATTTTATTGAATTAAATATGGTAGACATTGATGTCATTATGGGTATGGATTGGTTGGCCTCTTGTTATGCTAATGTTGATTGTAAAACAAAGATTGTTCGATTTCAATTTTTAGGAGAGTCAGTTTTAGAGTGGAAGGGTAATACAGCATCGCCGAGAGGTAAGTTTATTTCCTATCTCATGGCAAGGAAGATGATTGCCAAAGGTTCTATATTTCATATCGTCTGGGTTCGGGACGCAGAAGCGAAGCCACCGACCCTTTAGTCTGTTCTAGTGGTTAATGAGTTTCTAGAGGTGTTTCCGGATGATCTTTCATGTCTTCCACCAGAGCAGGAAATTGATTTTGCTATTGATGTTTTACCAGATACTAAGCCAATATCTATTCCTCCTTAGAGAATGGCACCTGCTGAGTTGAGGGAGTTGAAGGAGCAGTTGATGGACTTGCTCGAGAAAGGCTTTATTAGGCCCAGTACATCGCCATGGGGAGCACCTGTGTTATTTGTAAGAAAGAAAGATGGCTCGTTACAGATGTGTATTGACTGACGATAAAGAATAAGTACCCACTTCCAAGTATTGATGACTTATTTGACCAGTTACAAGGTGTCAGATGTTTTTCGAAGATAGATTTAAGGTCAGAGTACCATAAAGTTAGGGTCAAAGAGAAGGACATTCCTAAGACAACTTTCAGGACCAGATATGCCCACTTTGAGCTTCGTGTGATGTTATTTGGCTTGACTAACGCTCCAGCAGTACTTATGGAATTGATGAAATGTGTATTTAGACCTTTCTTATATTAGTTTGTGATTGTATGCATTGATGATATTTGTTACGCCTCTCGTTCTCGTCGTAGTAGAACCTATGGTTTCATAGTCAGGTATGCCCTTGGAATTGAGACTCGTGTCTGAGTTTTGGAGATAGAAAGTGCCTTACCCCATGTACAAAGGTACCAGCAGGTATTCCTGGCAATTTACAGAGTTAGAAGTTGAACGAATTGAATCGACGCGATCTGAGCTGAACCTAAGAAAATATGCAGACACCAGTCATAGTCGATGAGTCGTTGACATGGTCGAAGGGCCGTCATTGTGCGGCATCGACAAGATTCCGCAGCTGGAAATTTGCAGGCGTAGGTCGACGGGCAAGTCGACGGACCGTCAACACGTTGACGGGTCGTCGACCCGACAACCGCACCGCTGGAGCTTTTTAATTTCCAAGTATAAATATGTGGTTCATGACCTTATTTCTTATTTTCCTCCATTCCAAATCAGATAAACCCTAATATTTTCTCTCCCAATATTTTCCATCATTATTAGTGGAGATTTGGTAAGGTTTGAGCCCCGTGGACCCATGCTTGTCAAGAAGAAGGTTGTTTCTAGGATTTTTTTTCAAGTTGTGAAGCTTAGGGAGTTGGAGTTAAAGTTGATCTTTGGAATCTTAGATCCCTCAAGGTATGTAAATGATTTCTACCCTTATATTTAAGTTGATTACCGAGAGTTTTAGTTGTTTTAAGCGAAAAGGGGGTATTTGTGGAAGTGGTAAGTTGATGAAGGTTAAGGTAGTGATTTGAGGCTATTTTAAGAGATGATTGGGGATACATATGAGTATATATTTATATATAAGTGTTGTTATTATTGTTGTGGTTCATGTTGGATTGAATGGGAAGTTGAAGGATTGTTAAGCTTATAAGGGAAATGTTGTCCATAATTTGTCAAGCTCTATTCATATTTAAAATGATTAGTAAGCGAGGTAAATAGTCTGATTAAGGCTTACGTTATCTTGATTGTAGACTTACAAGTTCAAGAGGTAGAAGTTGGACGATTGGGTATACTTAAAGGTATGTTAAGGCTATCCTTTCTTTCTTTTGGCATGACCTTATGACATGAACCGAACGAGTAAGCGAGCTTCCATATTACTCTGCTCTTAGCAGCACTAGGAGTAATTCAGTCTTTGATGTTCCTGTATTCCGTCTGTGATTATTCCTTCTATTCATGGGTCTTGAGATTTCTTATATTGATGATGTTAGCTCAAAGAAGGTTCATCGGAGATAGTACGACCTCATGTCACTCCGAGAGTTCTATGTATTCATTTCATTTATGCATTGTATCCATATTCATATGCACATTGACCCATGACCAGAAGGCGTTATATACGCACTATTATAGTATTATATATGGATCGGGCCATACGTTCCTCGGCACCACTATCATATTATTATATATAGATCGGGCCGTATGTTCCTCGGCACCACTATCATATTATTATATATGGATCGGGTCATACGTTCCTCGGCACCACTATTATATTATTATATATGGATTGGCCCGTACGTTCCTCGGCAACACTATTATATTATTATATATGGATCGGGCCGTACGTTACTCGGCACTATTATATTATTACATATGGATCGGGACGTATGTTCCTCGGCACTATTATATGATATATGGATTGGGTTGTACGTTCCACAGCACTATAAGTTCAACTATAACCTATATATATACATGAGCATGATTATCATTGAGAGCATGCATATTATGCAGATACACACAGATACTAGTTCATACAAATACATGCAGATAGCCATTTCAGTTTATGAGTTCAGATTTTATTCATGATTTTCATATATATACATGTTGTTCTTATGCCTTTCATACTCAGTACATTATCCGTAATGACTCCCCGTTGCTAGGGGGTTGCGTTCATGCCCGCAGGTTCAGGTAGACCGACAGGTGGTCCAGCTTAGTAGGACTTCTATCCAGCAGTGGTCAGTGTGCTCCATTGATCCAGAGTTGCAGTCTATTTTGGTATGCTAGCCCTTTTTGAGATGTACATGCATATGGGAATGACGGGGCCCTGTCCCGACCTTTCAACAGCTTTTATTCCAGTACTATTGTATGTATTAGTCAGATGAGGTAGCCTTGCCGGTCCCCATTCTTTTGTGTACAGTATATGTAGCGGCCTAGCTGGCTTGAACTGTTCTTAAGTATGTGTGTGTGTATACAGATTGTACAAAGTTTTTGACATTTTCCTTTCATGAGATCAGTTTATGCCATTTATGGGCCCTTGATGTTCAGTATGGTTCAGATATGTGTTTAGGGGTGTTTGGTCGATAGAGGTCAGACACTTTTCACAACTCATCGGTTTGGGTCGTGATAGAAGTGGTTTCAGAGCAGTTCCGTCCTAGGGATGTCTACAGACCGTGTGTAGTAGAGTCTTGTTTATGGGCGTGTTGTGCGCCACACTTATAAAACAGGAGGCTACAGGACATTTAGGATGATATCATTCTTTCTCTCTTAGATTGTGCGATAGAGCCATGTGTTAAGCGTTCGCTTCTGATGAATTGTTATGATTTCAGCGATGCCCCTCAAGAAAGCTATAGCTGCCCAGAAGGGCAGAAGAGCGACAGGTGAGGCCACTAGCCGCACTCGGTAGGCTACGAGGGCTCAGGATGAGATTCAAAGTGAAGGGTCATCTGAGACATTACATACCCCGCCTCCAGCCCCAGTTCCTCAGCCGGATGCACCAGGCCAGGATGTGCGGGATGATATACAATTATTGACCAGATTAGTAGCCGCCCAGGCTCAGCGGTAGGGAGTTGGTGTTGACCACGCAGATAGGATTGGTAGTTCGAGGGTTAAGACCTTCCTTGGGTTAGGTCCTCCAGAGTTTTCCGTGATAAAGCAAAATATGGACCATCAGGATTTTATTGATGGTACGCAGAGGACCTTAGGAGTTATGCACGTGGATAAGGTCGAGTCTGTGGAGTTGGCTTCGTATAGGCTCTACGATATTGCAGTACCGTGGTATCAAATTTGGGAGTTATCTAGGGGAGAGAATGCCCCTCCAGCTATGTCGGGAGAGTTCTCAGATGCTTCTATTCGCCATTATCTACCTCCTAAGGTCAGGCGAGCCCGTACAGATAGATTTCTACGTATTGAGCAGGGCATTATGAGTATCCAGGAGTATTACGCATATTTTAATTCTATGGCCAGATATGCTCCATCCATGGTGCCTGAGATGGAGGACACAGTTCATCGTTTTGTGGCTGGTCTAGGGCCACATTTGATAGATGCTTGTACGACTGCTGCATTATAGCCAGGCATGGATATCTCCCGTATACAGGCATATGCATAGAATCTAAAAGATCGTAAGCGTCAGAGGAGGACAGATCATGACTGTGACTGGGGCCATGGTAAGAGGTCCACGACTTTAGAGATCGAGGGTGAGTCTAGGGGAGGACAGAAACCACAGTATCCCCGGTATCTATTCCATTCAGCAGGGAGTGCACCTCCCCGGTTTTCAGGTCCGAGGTTTGATCGGTCTTCTTATTCCAGAGAGGACCAGAGTTCTACAGCATCAGGCTCTCAGTACAGACCGGAGTCAGGCCAGATGAGGCCCCCTTTGCCATGGTGTGCCCAGTGTGGAAAGTTACATGTCGATCAGTGTTGGCTGGGCTCAGATGTTTGTCATGCTTGTGGCCAGCCAGGTCATAAGATGCGGCAGTGTCCGATGAGAGAGATGGGGGTATGGTTCGTCCCACAGGATCTGTGGCTGGTTCTTCTTTTGTGGTGCCCCCTTCAAGGCAAGTTTCTCAGACACCAGCAGGGCGAAGTAGAGGGAGGAGTGGAGCATCCAGCTCGAGCGGTCCTCAGCACCGCGTATATGCACTAGCTAGTAGACAAGGATCGTGAGACATCTCCTGATGTTGTTATAGGTATATTATCAGTCTCCTCCTATGATGTGTATGCACTGATTAACCCAGGTTCCATATTATCATATGTTACGCCCTTTGTTGCCGGCAAGTTTGGGATAGAGCCCGAGTTGATTAAACCTTTTGAGGTGTCTATGACAGTTGGTGATCCGGTTATAGCTAGGCGAGTATACCGGGGCTGTGTTGTTATAGTTTGTGACCGCCATACCGTAGCAGACCTGATTGACTTAGATATGATTGATTTTGATATCATTATGGGCATGGAATGGTTGGCTTCTTGTTAGGCTAATGTTGATTGCAGGACAAAGATAGTTCGATTTTAGTTTCCCGATGAGCCAGTTCTTGAATGGAAAGGTAATACCGTTTCGTCGAGGGGTAGGTTTATTTCCTACCTTAAGGCAGCGAAGATGGTCAGAAAAGGGTATATTTTTCACCTAGTTCGAGTTCAATCTGTTCCTGTGGTTAATGAGTTTCCAGAAGTGTTTCCAGATGAGCTTCCAGGCATTCCTCTAGAGCGAGAGAGAGAGAGAGAGAGAGAGATATTGATTTCACTATTGACCTATTGTCAGATACTCAGCCAATATCTATTCCTCCTTATAGGATGACACCTGCGGAGTTGAAAGAACTGAAGGACCAATTGAAGGATTTTCTTGAGAAGGCTTTATTAGGCCCAGCACATCACCGTGGGGAGCACTTGTATTATTTGTAAGAAAGAAGGATAGCTCCTTGCGAATGTGTATTGATTATAGGCAATTGAATACAGTGACTATAAAGAATAAGTATCTGCTCCCGAGGATAGATGATTTATTCAATCAGTTGCAAGGCGCCAAACATGTCTCGATGATAGACTTGAGATCGGGGTATCACCAGGTTAGGGGGAAGGAGGATGACATTCCGAAGATGACATTCCGGACTAGATATGGCCACTATGAGTTTCGTGTTATGTCGTTCGGGTTAACTAATGCCCCGACCATATTCATGGATTTGATGAATCGTGTATTCAGACCCTTCCTAGATTTGTTCGTAATTGTGTTTATAGATGATATTCTGATTTATTCGTCATCAGAGGCTGATCATCCAGAACATCTACAAACAGTGCTTGGAATTCTTCGAGGTAGAGAGTGGTATGCCAAGTTTTCCAAGTGTGAGTTCTGGTTGAACTCTGTGGCTTTTCTAGGTCACATTATTTCGAAAGAAGGCATTAGAGAGGATGCCCAAAAGATTGAGGTTGTGAAGAATTGGCGAAGGCCCACGGCACCAATAGAGATATATAGCTTCTTAGGCCTGGCAGGATATTATAGAAGGTTCGTAGAAGGATATTCCTCTATTTCAGCCCCATTGACTAAGTTGACCTAGAAATCAGCTAAGTTCCAATGGACAGATGCTTGTGAGCAGAGTTTTTAGATGTTGAAGGATAAGCTGACTTCAGCACCAGTTTTGACTCTTCCAGAAGGAGCAGATGGCTATGTGGTATATTGTGATGCTTCAGGTACTGGATTGGGCTCTGTGTTGATGCAGCACGGTAACGTTTTTGCTTATGCCTCTAGACAGTTGAAGAAGCACGAGAATAATTATCCAACCCATGATCTTGAGCAAGCGGCAGTGATTCATGCTTTGAAAATATGGAGGTACTACTTATACGGTGTCCATGTTGATATCTATACTGATCATAAGAGTCTCCAGTACATCTTTAAGTAGAACGAATTGAACTTACGTCAAAGGCGATGACTAGAGTTGCTAAAGGATTATGATATGGATATTTTGTACCATCCTGGGAAAGCTAATGTAGTAGCCAATTCCCTTAGTCGTAAATCCATGGGTAGCTTGTCATATGTGCCGCCAGAGATTAGCTAGCCTCGGAGTTCGATTGATAGATTTAGGTGATGCAGGAATTACTGTTCAGGACACAACGGTGTCATCTTTGGTAGTAGAGATAAAAAAGCGTCAGTATGAGGATCCTGTTTTAATTCATTACCGAGATACAGCACCTCGGAAGGAAAAGACACCTTTGTGATTGCAGGAGATGGAGTACTCCGATATAGAGGTAGATTGTGCGTCCCTAACGTTGCAGGGCTTTGTCAGCAGGTTATGGGGGAAGCACACCACTCGCGCTATTCTATTCACCCAGGCTCAACAAAGATGTACCATGATCTCAAAGAAGTTTATTGGTGGAATGGTATGAAGAAAGATGTAGCGGAGTTTGTTGCTCAGTGTCCGAATTGTCAGAGTGTCAAAATAGAGCACCAGAAGCCCGGAGGTCTATTGCAAGTTATGGAGATTCCAACATGGAAGTGGGAGGTAATTAATATGGACTTTATTACAGGGTTGCCCCGTACTCATCGGAAGTGTGATTCGATATGGGTCATAGTTGATAGTCTTACAAAGTCAGCCCATTTTCTGCCTGTCAGAACTACTTATGCAGCCGAGGATTACGCGAAGCTTTTTCTTATGGAGATTGTATGACTTCATGGTGTTCCCGCTACCATTATCTCAGATAGGGGAACACAGTTTACAGCTAATTTCTGGAATTCTTTTCAGAATGGATTGGGGACTCAGGTGAGTCTTAGTACTGCATTTCATCTGCAGACAGACGGACAAGCGGAGCGTACTATACAAACACTTGAGGATATTTTGAGAGTTTGTGTGATTGACTTCTAAGGTAGCTGGGATGATTATTTGCCTCTTATCGAGTTTTCCTATAACAACAGTTACCATTCCAGTATTCAGATAGCTCCTTATGAGGCCTTATATGAGCGGAGATGTAGATTGCCCATATGATGGTTTGGTGTCGTGGAGAATCAGTTAGTAGCCCAAACTTAATTCAGCAAGCAGTTGATAAGGTGAAAGTGATTCGAGAAAGATTGCTAACAGCTCAGAGTCAAAAGAAATCCTATGCGGATAATCGGCGACGTAAGCTAGAGTTTGAGATAGGCGATTGGGTGTTCCTGAAAGTTTCGCCTATGAAGGGAGTGATGAGGTTTGGCAAGAAGGATAAGTTAAGCCCTCGATATATTGAGCCATATAAGATCATTCGTACTGTGGGCACAGTGGCATATGAGCTAGAATTGCCTTCCGAGTTAGAGTCAGTTATCCGGTATTTCATGTGTCTATGCTTCAGAAATGTATCGGACCGGCTTAGTAGGTCTTCTATCCAGCAGTGGTCAGTGCGCTCCATTGAGCCAGAGTTGCAGTCTATTTTGGTATGCTAGTCCTTTTTAGATGTATATGCATATGGGTATGATGTGGCCCTGACCCGTCCTGTCTACAGCTTTTATTCCAGTAGAGGTCTATAGACAGTTGTATGTATTAGTCAGATGATGTAGCCTTGTCGCCTCTCATTCTTTTGTGTACAGTATATGTAGCAGCCTAGCTGACTTGCACTGTTCTTCAGTATGTATGTGTGTATACAGATTGTACAAAGTTTCTGATGTTTTCCTTTCATGAGATCAGTTTATGCCATTTATGGGCCCTTGATGTTCAGTAAGGTTCAGATATGTGTTTAGGGGTGTTTGGTCGCTAGAGGTCAGACACTCATCACAACTCATCGATTTGGGTGGTGACAATATTCTAGTCTACTCTCGATCAAAGGCTGGGCATGCGGATCATTTACGTGCAGTACTCAGAGTTCTTCGGGATCGGAAGTTATATGTGAAGTTCTTTAAATGTAAGTTCTGGTTGAACTTTGTGGCTTTCTTAGGGCATATTATATTAGAAGAGTGTATCAGGGTTGATACGTAGAAGATTAAAGTCGTGAAGAATTGGCCTAGACGCACGACACCGATAGAGGTTCGTAGTTTTCTAGGCTTGGCAGGTTATTACATGAGATTTGTAGAGCGCTTTTCTTACCTTTCAGCACCACTGATGAAGTTGACTCAGAAGACAACTAAGTTCCAGTAGACCGATGCTTATGAGTGAAGTTTCCAATCATTGCAAGATAAATTGATTTCGGCACCAGTCCTGACACTTCTAGAAGGATCTGAGGGTTATGTTACTTATTGTGACGCTTCGAGTGTTGGACTGGGTTGTGTGTTTATGCATCACGATAAGGTTATCACTTATATTTCGAGACAGTCTAGGAAGCATGAGAAGAATTACCCGACCCACGATCTGGAGCTAGCTGCAGTGATTCATGCACTGAAAATGTGGAGGCCTTACTTGTATGGTGTACATGTTGACATATATACAGATCATAAGAGTCTTAAATACATTTTCAAGCAGAAGCAGTTGAATTTGCATCAAAGGTGATAGTTAGAGCAGTGGAAAGGTTATGATGTTGATATTTTGTATCATCCAGGGAAGGAAAATGTAGTGGCTGATGCCCTTAGCCATAGATCTATGGGTAGCCTATCTTATTTGCGGCCAAAGAAATGGGAATTAGCTCATGAGCTCCATCAGTTAGCTAGCCTAGGAGTTCGATTATTAGACTCGGGCGATGCAGGAGTTACTATTGAGGATTCAACACCTTATCATTAATAGTCGAGGTCAAGGAGCACCAGTACGAGGATCCCATGCTAGTTTATTATAGAGACACAGCCCCTCAGAAGAAGAAGTCACCATTTGAAATTTCTGGAGACGGAGTTCTCAGTTATCGAGGCAGATTGTGTATTCCTGATGTTTCAGGATTACATCATCAGATTATAGGAGAGGCTCATTATTCCCGTTATTCAATTCATCCAGAAAGGACGAAAATGTACCATGATATTAAGGAGATTTACTGGTGGGACAAGATGAAGAAGAATATAGTTGAATTTGTAGCTCAGTGTCCTAATTGTCAGTAGGTAAAGGTTGAGCATCAGAAGCCCAGTGGGTCACTACAGACCATAGAGATTCCGACTTGGAAATAGGAGGCGATTAATATCGATTTAATTACATACTTACCTTATTCTCAGCGTAAGTTTGATTCGATATAGGTGATTGTTGATAGGCTTACAAAATCAGCTCACTTTCTACCTGTTAAGACTACTTATTCAGTGGAAGATTATGCGAAGCTTTATATCAAGGAGATAGTATGACTCCATGGTATTATGGTATCCATTATCTGCGACAGGGGTGCACATTTTACAACTAACTTCTGGAAGTCCTTCCAGAAGAGTTTAGGGACTCAGGTGAATCTTAATACAACATTCCATCCCCAGACAGACGGAAAAGCTGAACGTACGATTCAGACATTGGAAGATATGTTATAGTCATGTGTGATGGACTTTGGAGGTAGTTGGGATGATCATTTACCCCTTATTGAGTTTGCATATAATAATACTTACCATTGCAGTATCCAGATGGCTCCGTATGAGGCACTATTCCAGTATCCAGATGGCTCCGTATGAGGCCTTGTATGGGCGGAAGTGTAGGTCACTTATTGGATGTATCAAAGTGGAAGAATCTAAGTTGAAAGGGCTAGATCTAATCCAGCAAGCAGTTGATAAAGTCAAGCTTATTCAGGAAAGGCTATTGATGATGTACAAATTACCGAGCAACTATCATATGAGAAAGTCCCTATTGTGATCTTGGATCGACAAGTCCGTAGGTTGAGAACCAAGGATTTGGCATCGGTAAAGGTACTATGAGAAACAAGAATGTTTAGGAGATGACTTGGGAAGCTGAGGAAGATATGAAGTCTAGATATCCTCATTTGTTTCCGGCTTCATAACAGATGCAGACTATAACACAATCATCATCAAGCGTGTATTATTTATCAGCTACTCTTATTGGTCGTGTGGGGCCATTTTTGTCATTGATTGTTGTAGCCCTGTGTGGAATTATATGTTTTGGGTTGATGTAGAACCCCCTTTTGGGAGGATGCCACTTACGAAACAAAAGCAAATTTCTTACCTCAATGTTCAGAAGAATTTTATTAGATAACATATTCACAATAATTTAGTAGTAGAAAGAGGCCCATGTAAACAACTTTCAAAAATGCAAACCTAAGTGTGTCACATGGATCACGTACAAGCCCCCAAAAGTATGCAAAATGAGCATGCTCATGCAAATGTGATCTTCATCAAAGCTTCTAAATAGTCTACCTCAATTGGCCATCCTTAAGTCTTCCTTGGAACATCACCTACCATAGTAACAAACTATCGCTAAGCATAAAGCTTAGTAGCAAATAAACTTAACTAACATTTCATATCAAAAGGAGAAGTAGGCTACGTAAGGAGTACAACAATAAATTCTAGGAATGAGCATATCAAAATCATCATCAAGCACTTAACGAAGGTACCATGGTTTCAAGAGAATGAAATATCAAACAAGAACTAAATGAAGGTACAATCCTTTCAAGAGAATAAATATCATATATTAAAATAGTTCAAGATATCAAGAGCGTTCCAAAGCAAATCCAAGAATTTCACCATTTGGTTAGTTTAATCGTGAGTTATGAATCAAATATAAGTGCAAGAAGTGAGTTCAAGACATAAGCTTATCCGATTTACAACCAAGTTGGAGAATCACCAAACCATAAAATAGTTCAAGCTACTAATATTTCAAATACCAAGTGTCAAGAAAGCCTTCGAAGCTTCAAATACCAAGTGTCAAGAAAGCTTTCAAAACTTCGAATACCAAGTGCCAAGAAAGCCTTCGAAGCTTCAAATACCAAGTGTCAAGAAAGATTTCGAAACTTCAAATACCAAGTGCCAAGAAAGCCTTTGCAGCTTCAAATACCAATTGTCAAGAAAGCTTTCGAAGCTAATTCATGAAAAGTCATTCAGTTAGTTAATTTCACCCAACACATACGTCATGCCATCACATCAAGCACTATCAAATATCAAGAAGGACCAAAGCCCCTATAAAAAAGGATCGAAACCCTTATCAAGAAGGACCGAAGCCCCTATCAAGAAGGGTCGTCACCCAATAATCAAGAGAATCAAGAGCCATGTTGAAAGTGGCTTTCCACTCATACTCGAGAATGGACAAAAGTCCATCACCAAGACGAAATGCAAATCCAAAGTCAAGATGGGAAAGATTCGGAATCAAGAAGGGTCATCACCGCATAATCAAGAATGCAATAATGCTCAAGCAATCCGTATACGTGGGCGAATTAAGTCGTCTTACAAAATGCTTCACACAACACCAATGTGATTTTAGCATACTCATAACTCAATTTAATAAATCATATTCTCAATGATAAAGTTATCATATTGAAGTATCTCAATATATTCTTTCTCAACCCACAAAGCAAGTAAACTATCAAAGTAGCAACAGAATCAATATGGCAACAATTTTAAGTAGATATTATTTCATCAAGATTCAAGCTTCTCACAATATCTTAAACCAAATAAATTGAAAGCGAAGTTCAAGTTTAGGTGCAAACCTTGGAGCTTTAGAGCTTCGAAAGCTGCTCACATAACCACCAAGAAGTTAGAAATCCCCAAAGCAACGATCAAGTAAATATGTCAACTTCCTTAGCCAATTTACCTTAGCTTGTACAAGGGTATATATATACTCAAATACACCATCAAATATCTAATTAAGTTCAATGGTTTCAGCATGTCAAAACTGTCACGACCCAACCCCGTAGGCCGTGACTAGTGCCCGAGTTGGGCACCCTAACACACTTATCCAAACTGAATCACATACAGATAGCGCATACGGCACAAATGTCCCACGCTGCCTCAAATCATATCAAAAGCCGACAAGGCTGCCATAACGAGTGGGATCAAAATAACGCAAATGTACAGAAATAGGCACCAGCCCACATATATGTCTACAGACCTCTAAACAGACCAACCGAATCATATGGCGGGACAGGGCCCCGCCGTACCCTGAATAAACATAAACCTGAACATCGGTAGAGTATGTACCCAAAATGTCGGCTACGGAACAAAGGGAGCACTCCGAACCGCAGAATGGAAATCCTACGCCGGTGGGTCACCAAAACCTGAGTATGTACCTGCGGGCATGAAACGTAGCCCCCGAAGAAAGGGGGGGGGGGGGGTCAGTACAGAAAATGTACTGAGTATGTAAAGCGGAACTATAACAAATATAATCATAGTCCGAACCAGAAGTGCAGAGATATAGCGGACAGAATCACCATACGGATCGGGGCACAGAATATGGCTGACATAATCGTAATCAGAGTTAGAGGTACCGAAGTGTAAGAGACTGAATCACGGTCTGAATCATATTTCCGGAAGTGTAACAGACGGAGTAATAATCCAGATCAGGCATACAGAAGCGTAACAGACAGAATCATGCATGCAGAGTCATAAGCATATACAGATACAGGTAGCATATATATCAGATCCCGGAAGACAAATACGGCAATCAAAATGCCAAACTGCTTTGCTTTCTTTTAAAAAAACATTTCCGTCTCATACACATAGAAAATCAAACACACAAATGCCGCGGCCAAAAGTCCAGCGGTTAACATCCCAAATGCGGCATACCGCGGTCAAGAATCCAGCGGTCAATCTCGCACGCACCGCGGTCGAGAATCCAGCGGTCAACATCACAAATGCGGCATACCGCGGTCAAGAATCCAGCGGTCAATGTCGCACACACCGCGGTCAAGAATCCAGCGATCAACGTCACACAGTGCACACAATAATAAAACCGGCCCAGGACTGGGCGAAAGAAGTAATAACAGAATGCACGAGCGGAATCGTAAATAACCGTAAGCATGCAAATCTCTTACCACAACCCAACAGGATAATCAAAACAAATTGTTAGTTCAACCCCGGAACAACAGTCAAACATGTTATAACCCCCAATGAAATGATTAAACGACCATCTCACAGTAGTTGACGCACTAGTCATAAGTTTTCATGTTTAAAATACATTGTGGGACTTACGAAATACTTCAAAACAACTGTCGTATAGTAGTTAGAAAAGTAGCCAAGAGTTCCACTTCAAAATAAGTCAAACGGAACAAATCAGAAAAATCCGAGAATAGTGGGCCCACCTCGAATCAAATGAGGTGGCATACGTAAATTATGGATCATAGGTCTTATGGAGTCATCCGTGAGAGTTTTAGGGCATTCCGACTTCATTTGTGAAAGTTGCATACATATAGGTCATTTTGCCGACGAAAGGTTAAGAAACCAATTCAATCTCATTGGATGAAATGGAGCCAATTTCAATCTCGGATTTCTAGAAACAGGGTCGTATCTGAGGCTCGCGGCCGGGCCTATCATGTCTAGAACATGCCAAAGAATGAAGGGAAAGACTTTACATACCTTGATTGCGCCTTACGCTCGTCCAAGTTCAATTCCCGTTTCGCTCAAAATCTACAAATGGTCATGTTTACCAATTGTCAATAGTATGACTTTTAGCATTCAAATATTTAATTCATTACTTGTCTAAAAAAATTTGGGCAGCATTTCCCCTATAAACTCGCCTATCCGAATTTCCAATTGCTCTCCTGTTGACACAGAAATACCAACAATAACATATGGACACAACCATATCTTCAATTTTTTTATTTCAACAAGAACAACAACATATCAAAACAGCCCCCAACTATAATATAACGATGCCCGAAATTCTAACGAACACTTGCAATACACCAAGCAGCCCATATGCACTTCTTATACCTTATTTCATGCAATCTTTTCAGCAAATTTCTGAGAAATACAACAGCAGCCACACAACACCACATCATCTATTCATATGCAACTAAACCACATTATTATCTCTATAATCCTTACAACAACCCACAACAATTTAACTCCAACTCTAACCATTAAATTCCTTCACTCTCCTCACATAATCCATGATTACAACAACCAAAATATTAATTCAAATCAGTCCATCAATTTCAATTAAAACAGCCCCTCACCCATAAATTTCAACAAAACAACAAACGAGTTTATAATGCTGTTTTCTCCGTTCTAATTCGTTAAAACTCTAACTAAACACTTTAATAACATAAAAGGAATTTTATAAATACCTTATCAGAAGCTCCACCACGAAAATTTCATCCCCCAAGACCAATATTTATCTCAAATTGAAGGCAACGTACAACGTTTTTCTCTTCATGAGCTTCGGGATTCGAAGCTCGGATTTTAATCAAAATGGCTTCCTTAGCCTAGAAGCTCTCTCTCTCTCTCTCTCTCTCTCTCTCTCTCTCTCTCTAATGTTTTGGAGGATATAAGCTGAAAATGATCAGCCCTCAAATGAATCTACTATATATTTTAACGTTAATGGGCCTCATGGGCCGAAACATACTCATGGGCCAAAATATGAGTGCTTGGATCGGGTCTCAAGTTTCTGCCCCGCCAGCCCAACTTTCGTCATCCATATCTCCTTATTCCGATATCATTTTGATGTGAGGTTTGTTGCGTTGAAAACTAGACTCGATGAACTTAATTTTAGGCTTTTGAAACACCTTAAAACTCCTCATATACTAGGAGATATGCCTCCAATAATATGGGCTAAAAATCTGGTCCGAGATTTTTCTGAAGTTGTTCGGATTCATTTCGTTCAGATTCGTTTAACTTCTAATCCTCTTCCGACCCTCATGTAACCTCTTATACATACATATACATACTCATATACATACATAACAATCCATACACATCTCGAAGGGTCCGGAGAATCACAATAACCTTAAACGTAACTGGAGAACTTACGAAGCTTCGACGAAACTCCAATCGCAAAAATATATTCATATCTTTTATCCATCTTCTATAGCATTACTAATAATCTCAAATACTTTAAAATGGCACTCACATTACCTCATATACGCTCATAACGCGATTTCAAATCCTTTAGGTTACGATGTCACCTCGGGATACTTAAGGCAACCATATATATATATATAACGATATTCTTACTAACTCGATTAACTTTCCTTGAACTTTCTTAACTCATTCTTTCTTGTCTTAATTAAAATATCACAAACTCTTACGGGGTGTAACAAAAACTCAACACGATATCAGTGAAAATCACCCTGAACTAGCAAAGCAGAAATTCTAGACAGTGCTACTGTCTTGTATTGTGACTCAGTTTCAAAGGGGTAAACGGCAAATAAACTTTGTGGCCTTAATGAAAGTTGTAGATATATGTCTTGGGGTTTCAAAGAAATTTAAATCACTCCTATAGCAGTTTTTTTCAAAAATATATGCTCAAAATACTAACAGTGGTAGATGTAAGGTTTGCAAACAGAAATCTGGGCAGCACCTGCCCTGTACTTCATCACCCTTTTCCCAGTAAATTAAAGAAAAAATGGGTTTTGGAGCCTTAACTAAAGTTGTAGGGCTATGAAATAGCTTTCTATAATATATTGGATCACTTAAATCTAAATTTTATACAAGGAGATATGCTAAAAACACTAACAACTGTCCAGTTCAAAAACGGGTTCGGAACTTACCTCAATCGGGTGGAGTAGTTTGTGGCTCAACCAAAACAAGTCTTGATGATTGATTTAGTGGATGAATATTATGAGAGGAGAGAAGCTTTGGGGCCTTATTTTGATGAAGGAAACGAAATTGGAGGTGGTGGAGAGAATAAGAGCCCCAAAAAGGTATATATCTTACTAGATAAGGATGAAAAAAATAGCAAAATAAAAAGGGCTGCCCACTTATATATATATCTATCTAATCCATTTAATAATTTACTAAGATAATAATAGTAGGAGTAGTTTACATAACTACACCATAACGCTTAAAACAAGTTCCAAATACCATAAAATTCATGTTCAAGAAGCGCGAAATAAAATATATCCCTACTATCAAGATATGGCCAGTCGAAAATTCACGTGTTAGTTTAAAAATTTCAGGGTGTTACAGTTGCTGTGTGGCAGATTAGTAGTGGTACAGTTACAGGAGAGACTCTGTCAAATTTTTTTATAGAATTCCTGGAAGTTAACATTCGAGGACGAATGTTTCTAAGGGGGGAGGAATGTTACGCCTTGTAGTTTTATACATTGAGATTCGTCGTACGTTAGTTGTCTTAGTTTTGGACACCGGACTTTGTCTCCAAGGTTATACGAGGTTAAATATGCTTAACTTATACCTATAAGGGTTTAAGTTCATGTTTGGTAAGTTACTGAAGGATTAGAGAATAACTAAATCGAAGCGGAAAGGTTCATCAAAAGTTGTTTCTGGGGAATATAAAATATGGCTATATAATGTGAGATATGGTCCGTATTTTGAGATATGGACCGTATTTAAGTATTTTACAAATTTACAGAGAAGCAGAATTTTGAGGTGGTAAAATATGGACCAACTATACGGTCTGTATAAAATTATATGGACAGCAAGTTGGCCGTATAATTTTATACGACCAGTATACACGGTCCATCTTTTACAAGTCGGTGGATTTTGCTGATTTTTATATATTACTAACCCTCTTCATTTTAAATCATTTTAAACATAAGCCCAAGTTCAAGAAAGCTCTAAAAACCTCTCCCAACGTATTCAAACACTTCTCCAAGCATAAATCAAAGATCAAGGTGAGGATCAAAGTTCTTAGGGTTTCAAAGTGTTATTGAAAATTGTTTTATCTTCTTGCAAAGCTTTGGAGGGTATTTCAAAGTGAAGTAATCTTGGAAGTGAAGTGTTCTTGAGTTCTTGAAGTAAGATTTCATCTTATTTTCATGTTTATGTGGTAATTATGTGTAACGACCCGCTTGGTCGTTATAGTCCTTTCGGCATTTTTGACCTTCCCAGGCTTGTTAGCTTATATTTGACCCGAGGGGACCATTAACACATTTTTCGAGGTGTTTAGATTTGATTTGGGTGACATTTTGAGAAAATTGAGCTTAAAGCAAAAAAGAGTTGACCCAAAGTTGACTTTTGGGTAAACGGACATTTTTCGGAAATCCGTCAATTTTGAGAGGTCCGGATGGTCTTTTAGAACTTGTGTGTATATTCAGTTCGGTTCCCAATACACTCGGGTGCATTTTGGGACTTGGGTTGGGAAGTTGATGTTGAGGTATTGGGGGTTGACTCGGTGAACGAGACCTCAGTTAGGAATTTGAGGCCACGAGTGCGATCGTAATGTGTTTTTACAAGTGTCTGTGTATGTGGTATGTGAGCAAATGGGCTCGGGTGATATTCGGGATTTTGAGTTGAGATTGTGATTATTTTAGGGAAATCTGGTTCTGGTACCCGCTATAGCGGCACCAGTACCACTTCAGTGGTACCGCTATAGCGGTGGGATGGCTGCCACAGCAGCCAAGTGCATTTCGTGACTGACCGTCATAGCGGTCTAAGCGTCAGTCAAGGCAGGACCACCGCAGCGGTCCCGTTGCCACATAAGCGGTATCGGGCTGATTATTTCATTAACTAAGCATTAAAAGCCCTAAGTCCCTCATTCTTTATTATTTCGACTTTAGAGTTTTTGGGAGATTTTCAAGGTGATTCTTGGGGGAAACTCTCGATGGTAAGTTATTCTATTTCCTTTACTATTCCATTGTCCTTAATCACCTTAGAATTCCCTTATCATGATAGTTCATTAAGTATTTGATAATTTAAAAGAGGGTTCCATGAGTTCTTCTTTCTAAGCTTCTAAACCTTAATTTATTGATTGGGTTAGCTTCATTAAGTATGGGATTGATGACTAGAACCTATAGCTGCATGATCTCTTCCTAATTAGTGGCTAAATTATGGGATTGAAAGTTAGGATTTATACTCAAATTTGGGGGTTTTGCCTAGAATATGAATTTGAGTAAATTGTTGTTTCTTCTAGCTTAATATTGATGGGAATTGATCACCTAGAGCTTTAATTTCATGTTGAGACCTTTACATTCCTTATTTCACCCTTCTAGTTCATAAACCCCTATTCCATAGGTTGGGGATTTGGGTCTTGAATAGAAGTAGGGTTTGATTGATGTTCTTCTTAATTCTAATTCCATTATTCGGATATGTTAGACTTTCAATATCTCGAGGCTCAAAGAAAAGGGAATACTAAGGAGTGATTGTTGGAGACTTTCTATTCGACCTTCCAGGTAGGTTACGGTTTACCTTATAGTGAGACTTCGATTAGCGAAGCATATGTTTAGATGATATTGTCGGAGAATGCATGTAAGCCTTCGGGTACGAAGTTGGGATGGATTTTCTCTTAGGTTGGTCCTTGTTGTATGATTTGGGGCTAGCCACCCCATTGTGTTGTTGACTCATCTTGATCTATTTTACTTGTTAGTTCGTTGATCCATTGATAATTATGGCTAGTGATATCGTGGATTTGATATTGTTGTACTTACTCGTTCAATACTAAGATGAGAATGGTGATTAATTGTGGCTTATTGTGTAGCCTTACTGTTGATGTTACTTGTGTGCCATGTGTGGTACTGTTTCGGATTATATTGGTTGTTGATATCACATTTCATCATGTTGATACGCATTTCCATGACACATTGACATACGCATGGTTCTGGTACTGATGATGATATGTGAGAAAGTGTAGCCTCCGATGCCAGAGAACGTAAAGAGAGACGAGTGTTCATTTCCCAAGGTTTCTTGCCGAGAATGATGGAGTGTCCAATACTCGAGGTCTTTGCCGGGATAGTGAGAGTGTGCTCGTGATCCGAGGTCATATTTTGAAAGGAGCGGTGCTTGGACTTTGCGGGTCCCCCATGGGTCATGATCGTCGAGATGTGGAGTCATTCCGTCCGGAACATGTTGTATAAACCTTGATATGCATTACATTCATCCTACATACATTACTGCATTGCATTGTATCTTGATTACTGTTGATTGTTGTGATATTACTGTGACGTACTGATTCGGATGGCTATATTGAGATTTGACACAGTTGTGTTTAGATGCTACAACATAGGTGATGACTTGTACCATGGATATGGCTTATTGTTGACTTGTACCTGTTGGTTTATATGTTTATCTTGCTTTGTTGTTTTTATATACATTAGCTAGTCTTAGTCGCCCTATGATACCAACCAGTACTTGTTGATTGTACTGAGCTGCACTTGCTGAATTCTTTTATGAATGCAGAGCTCCAGGTGGGTTCGACCTCTACTTCTCGTGGCTGATAGTAGTTCGACGGTTGCTGTTTGGAGTCTTACAAGGTGAGCACGAGGACGTTCGTCGCCTTGAAGATTCTTCTTTTATTTATGTCTTATTTGATGTTCTCAGACATATTGAGACTATTGATTTATCTTTATTACTCTCAGACTTGTAGATTCTAGTTAGAGGTTCTTGTATGGTTAGACCATATTCTGGGGTGGTTTTGATGTATTTATTTACTTCTGTATTTTCTTATATCATTACCGTCAGACTTACATATTTCTATCTCTTTCTCTTATTTATTTATTTATTTATTTATTTATTCATGTTTTTAGAATTGTTGGGATAAGGATTCGCTTACCGAGGTTGGAAAGGTAGGTGTCACACCCTAATTCCACTAGGGTGTGATGGGCACCCGGCCCCACATCCGGAGCCAAGCGAACCCACAGACCTTTAGGGCACACATAATCTGATTAGACTTTTAAATCAAATAAAAATAAAATACATAATAAACTTTCAAAATATTCTTTTTCGATGCTTTCCAAATCAAACATAATCTGTGATTTTATAGGATTTATCACGTAATACAGAATGACATATCGGCTGATGAAGCCGCTTACGCAACCGACATACTATACTCACGACTCTGTCTGCAAAGTCTCTAACTTCAATCCAGAAAAAAACATAACATACAAACTCGGACTCGGCAGCACTCCAGGAGCAAATGGAGCTTGCCAACTCTGCTGGAACATTCTCTATAATGACTTTACATCATCTGGGTGTACCTGTGCGGCATGAAACGCAGCCCCCGAAGAAAGGGGGGTCAGTACGGAATATGTACTGAGCATGTAAGGCAAGAAGTGCAGTAAACAGAATCATAATCGGAGTCAGGAGCACAGAAGTATAACAGATAGAACCATAATTAGAATCAGAAGTACAAAAGGTAAGTACCTTATTCGAGGCATCAAAATGCTTACTTTCAGAACACAAATCATGTATGCCAAAATCATAAGTCATCATATGCATATACAGATAACAGATAACAGATGCCGGCCCTCTAGCGAGGGACGCGGTAACAGAACCCGGCCCTCTAGGGAGATACGCGGTGAACAGAATCATATGTCATCCTGGCCGCCATCCCCATATCATCATATACAAATAACAGAACTCGGCTCTCCCACCGAGGGGCGCGGTGAACAATGCAGAGGAAGTGCACGATAACAGAACCTGGCCCGGGACGCAGTGAAAAGACATACTCAGACATGCACGAGCAGAGTCGTGAGAAACCATATGCATACAAATCAAGACCCGATAGAGACACATACACTTACCGACATCTGAAGGCCCAGAAACAAGTTTCGGGTCGATCGGACTCAGTATCAGAAAGTTACGAGCGTTTTAGTACAAAAACCTCTACAGGCATTTTCAAGCTATCCAAGATCGTATACATAAGTTGGGGACATTAAGACTTACAGAGAATACTCATATCAAAATACTCATATCAGATTACTCATATCAGAATACTAATATCAAAATACTCATATCAGAATACTTGTAACAAAATACTTATATCCGAACACTCATAGCGGATTTACTGAATACGTATATCAGAAGGTGCATACGAATCATAAACAGATTCGGAATCAAGAGTAAAATTACCTCAAAGTGCATATCATAACTTACTTGGCTCTAGGACATGCCAAAAGAAAGAAAGGGTAAGCCTTACATACCTGTTCCACGACCAACTAGCTACGCTTATTAGCCCAAACTTGCTAATCTACATTCAAGAGAATTGACATAACCATTAGATTCATTGTCATTCACTTGTCTTAACTTCTCAAATAGATTCACTTATATTCTGCCGAAATTTCGGCAGCATCTCCCCTGTAAATATACCATCCCCAAGAATACAACTCGGCCAATTTCAACAACAAACCCGAGAATGGAACTCGGCCACATCATCAACAACAATACCAACAATTATTCTAACAATACTACAATATTCATAATAATCCAATGCTACCCGAATCATCCAACTTCAACAATAGTATTAACCACACATTTTTCTCATTCTAGATTCATAAACCATATCAACAATCATGTATTAACAACATCATTCATACAATGTAAGAATCCAAGCTAGTTTCGCATTAATTTTCTTCAACAATTCTATAACGATTACAACTTCATTTCCAAGTCATTAAACCTTCATTTTCTTATGGATTCCACAACAACAACAACTAAAATATCACATAGAATCAATTCACCATAACTTGCCAAACCAACCCCTATTCGGCCACAATAACATCATACATGTTTTCATGCATTTTCATTCATTTCTACATATTACAACAACAACCAAAAGACTAAGTAAAATTAATCTATTTCTTCTACACAACACCATATGTACACGGCCAATGCTACACACGCACGGCCACCACTTCAACATCACATTTTTCCATGAATTTCATTCATTTCAACCTTCCACGATACTCACAAATTATCCATAAACATATGAGAGAAGGTTAAACACATACCTTTTCCACTTATCTCTTCATTCGGCTAGGGGCATATATTGCTCAAATGAGTGATTTAATTGCTCCAACAACTCTCCCATGTTAATGAGGGCTTTCAACTTAGTTGGAATACTAGAAGAAATAATTTTTTCTTGATCAACTTCATGGAGTCAATTCTCCATAGCCATGGCCGAATGGCCCCTTGGAATTTTCTTCTATTTTCTCCAAGTTTCTTCATCTTTTTAAAAGATGAAGACAAATATATCTTGTGTATTTTTTTCCCCCATTTAGCTATATATATATATATATTTAGGTCCCTTGAGTAAGAGTATGGACACATGTCCCCCTTCTCCATTTTCTTGAAACTTCTTGAAATGGTCAAAGAAGACTAAGTGTCTTCTTAAGCAAGCTTTGGCCCATATATTTTTATTATTTATAATTAGCCCCCCATTTAATAAAAATGTGAGCACATGCTACCCATGCCACACGGCCATCTTGGAAATTTCAAGAATTTTCTTGAATATTTGTGAAATTACCATTTTGCCCCTAGGCTTCCACAATATTACCATGAACCATTTTGCGAATTTCCCTTTTTACCCTTAACCTTTCTCAATATTTCCATACAATAATATTCATAAACAATATTCATAACAACTTATACATCAAAAATAATTTTTGAAAATGATCTTGCCCTTCACTTGCCACGTCGATCTCGAAATATCCGGACGTACAAAATGCTGGCTATAACAGTAGGTGCCCGCGCGATTTAGAAATATTGGATCGTGACATTATGCTAAGATTTGAGAAAAAAATAAATTGGAGAAAAGGTCATAAGGTGTTGTGTTATGGATTGATTATGAAAAGAAGTTTTGGGACTAAATTGAGTATAATTTGAATATAATATCTTGGCTATGGTATTATTCATGTATTTATTGTTGTTTTGGAGTTTGGTGGAAGTAGATGATATAGAAGAAATGCTGCTCGATTTTTGGTAGCTTACCAATTAATTTAGTTTGACCTTATGAGAGCTTCAATGACTTAGCCTTAGTATGAATCATCTTGAGTGTAGAGTTACAAGCTCGAGAGGATAGACGTTGGGTGGTTAAGTAGACGATGAGGTATGCTAAGGATGTCCCTTTCTTTCCTTTGGCATGATCATATTGATACTAACATATACGAACGTCCTTCATAATGACTTCACTAGAAATATTATAAGCTTATGTTCTTGATCTTGCCATGGTGTTATTAATCATGTCTCAAGATTATTGACCTTGTTTATGGTTGTTGATATCATCTTATGGTTGTTGAAGGTGAGATATGTCGATGATGTTAGCTCCATAATGATAATCGGAGGTATACCGACCTTACATCACTCTGGTAGAGTTGTAACGTTTCTTTGAGCTCTCATGCATACTATACTATATATATATATATATATATATATGTAGCTATTTTCTAACACTGAGCAGCGCTATAGTCGGCCGGGTACGACACCTATTGTGTGCACCACTGCAGTTAGGTACGGTAACATCGAGCCTATCACGGTCGGGTATGATGACATCGAGCCTTATTATGGCCGGGTACGGTATGATGATGATGATATATATATGTATGAAAATGTTATAAAATAAAATAAGGAAAGCATGCATGTTATCCGCCTTCAGAGGCAATCAGATGTACATGTTATTTTTCTTATCTCATGTCACTTTCGTGTTTTTATTACGTGGTTTATCATGCCTTACATACTCAGTGCATTATTCGTACTGACTCCCTTTTATTTGTGGATGCTGCGTTCATGCCCACAAGTAGCCAGGAAGATGGTTCGGACCATTACGCTGCATTCTCAGCGTATGCATTGGAGCACTCCACTTGTTCCGGAGTTGCAGCTTAGCTTGGTATGATTCTTTTGTGTACATATGGGTATGGCGGGATCCTGTCCCGTCCTTATTATGTTATGCACTCCAGTAGAGGCACGTTGACAGATATGCACAGTTAGATGTCTTATGACCTTCTCGGTCCGTATTTTGTTGTATCATTATCCTGACAGCCTTGTCGGCTTGTATATTTTAGGTTCATATTGATAACGTATGTATGTATATATATCTTTTGGGCTGGTGTCCTTTCCAGTTCATGATGTGTATTTGTTAGCATTTTGGCCCACACTCAGGTATGATTATGTAATGCATGAATGTTTTGAGGTGCTCGATATGTTAGATTCGGGTGCCCGTCATAGCCCTTAGGTTGAGCCGTGACACAGGTCCACAATCAGCTGGTTACCGACATTTTTGGTAGGTTGTTGAGAGGTTGATAGAAGGATTGGGTCAGCTCTTTCCGGGCCTTTTGTTTTTCTGGTCCGTTCAACCTCGAACCGAGGGCTTGAAGTTGTTTCATCCGAGCGCGCTTGCGCTCATTGATTTGGTCGATCATTTCAAGGGCCGCAGACGCGTCACCAGGAACTTCAAAAGGAAGAGCTGGTGGGGCTGACTTCGGCAAATTTGAGGTAATAGAATAAAGCGTAAGGATGTTATAAGCTCAGTCGGTACCGGAAGATACACAAAGAATGAAAGGAGCCGTACCATGTGTTACAGTTCACTTTTATGCGGGCGCATAAAAGCTACTAAGAGGGTGTTGGTGCTCTAACTGGATTTCATAGTTTTAGAGTCGCCACCTAATTTATTAAAGGGAAACTTGGAAAATCGGATAAAAAGGGTTTATTCAAACAAGAGAAAAATCCTTTTTTAGACCAGAGTTCGAGATACGTGTTATGGTGATCCCCTAAGGAAGGTTTTAAGCACCCTAGTATTAAGGATTCGTAGAATACGGTTGACCTACGAGCTTCAATGTGTGATTAAAGTGATTATTTGCTTAAAATGTTTACTTTATCGCAAATGCCATACTTATCATAAATTCAAAATTTCGGAAAAATGTCCCCTTAGGAAAGGGGGTTTTTAGTTTCAAAAAATCTATATAAGTGTTCAACTCACTTCATTTTTGGATCAAGATACACTCGGGATTTCTCCCACGTAGAGTCACTACTGTTTTGGTCCTAATGATATGATTTTAGTTCTTATAGGTTTTTATTATATAAGAAAGTACATGGAGTAGTCATCTTTTTATAATATAAGTATATAAAAGGTTTTGTTAAGTCCATTTATTAATCCATTGAAGCTCATAATCAAATATATTCCACTTTCCGAAGCCATCTTATTCTCAAAATTGGTCCAAGCATAATTCTTCTTGTTTTATCTCTTTAAGTTTGGGTCTTTGGCCCAAAATGCCCTTTTTTATTTTCTGAAAATTATCCTAAGTCCAAACAAGTTGTAAAGAGATCCATTTTTACTTAGTAAAAAAGCTGAATTTTGATTCTAAGTCATGCTCCAAGTCCCATTTCAATTTTCTACAAGTGAGCCTTATATCCAAGTCATTTTTTAGGTCCAATTCCAATCCAATTTAACACTAAGGCCCTAAGGGGGCAAAAAGTTATATGTTTGGTTTAAAACAGTCCATCAACGGGCTTAAGCCCCAAAAACTAATTTTTTATCGCGGTCCATTTCGTTTCCAAATTTCATGGGAAAAAAAAGGGCGAGAGGCCCAAAAATTACAAATTAGTTTCATTCAATTCCCATTGTCTTAATCCGTATCATCAAACTATTATTAAAATTGAAGAAAACTTACACAAAGTTAAAAACCAGTTTCATGCATGTATAGAATTAAGCGAATTTGAAAGTTATTTGGGTGACTTCCTAATAATATTAGCGTTTTCCTAAGTTCTAAAATTCACAAGGGGTTTCAATATTATACAACATCATTACTAATACGCTTACAAATAAGTAATAGAGAAGGGTTTAGGCTGGTGGACCTACCTAAGCCCACTAGTTGCCTATTTTCACTCATAGGTGGGCCTTCAATATATTAGCTTCCCTTTCTCAGATTTCGAACTCGATCAAAGGAAGTTGGGCCTCGGGCCCAACAAGTTTAAAGAATAAGGGTCGGCCCAGAAGAAGTGTCCCATGCACACAAAAGAAGGGAAAAGGGGAAATGTGGTTAGGAGGTATCTAAACATATATACTAAACTAAAAAAAAAACTTCAACTAAATGAAACATTCAAGTCATATATGTATATTACGCATAATTCTGAGCAGATTTGAGTGATATATACTTAGCATCTTAAAGCCCAAAGTGAGTAAATGCAAACAAGCCTAAGCAGTAGATGAAAACAAGCCCAAATTCTTGGCAATCCATAGAAAAATAACATTAAAAAATGTACTCAGCCCAAACCCCATTTAAAACATACAAGAGCAGCCTTTAGGAATTTATATTGCATGATATGCAAAATATACACCATGATGTATACAAGTCTTGCATACCTTGTATATGCTCAGTGTATAGCACACGTATCAGCAATAAGCATGGGGAGTGGGAAAGGATTTTCGCATGATTCTACTTCAAGACATCTTAACAAACTTAACAATATTAAATTGCCAACACAGTTCATGTACAAGTTCAATCAAAAGGGGAAGGGGGTGTGGATTGTGCATGGTAAAGAATTCAAATTTAAGATTGCACAAGACTTGATCTCAAAGTAAAATAAAATAGGGGTAAAGAGGAATGCTAGTCAACAACAGGTTCACTTCAGATTTTCTCAACAGAGTAAGGAAGAGTTCAGAAAAGGCAAAACAAGGCCAAGATGTGTGGTGTTTGGGAAAAAGAATCAAGACTCATAAACTCCCTAAGCTTTCCAGATGATCATTTTCCCAACAAGTTCATTTCTTATCCAAATTGAGTAGCCTGAACTATTGAAGACTAAGCGCATTTAAACCATGTAGACAAAATACAGGCTAACAAGAAATAAACATAGGCAGCCAGGTTTAGGAACATGCTTTCAGATTTGTGCCAGCCTAAAGGTTATACTTATAGGTGCAAGAACAGTTAGACAGGGTATCCATGAATCACCCTAGGCCTAACTAGTCCTCATAATCCTAACAATTCAGCAAAGAATGAGGGAATAGGGGTAAGGATGGTACAGTTCTAAGAGATCTGTAAAAAAAAAAAAAAAAGGAAATGGGAGGAGTGACAAAGTAGCAGTTCAACATATAGGTTATTTTTCCTTAATTTGGACATCCAAACCTCTTGAACAATTATCTTTAAGAAAATCCCAACTTGACATTTCTGAATCCAATTCTTTGCTTAACTAATTAACCTAAGTGATTCTTGATTTTAGACCTTTAAGCCATATTTGTTCTAGTCCTTTATTTCATTGATTATCTAAACTAAAACATGAATTAGAACCATGTGAAGTGAAATCTGGAGAATGCTTGCACCCAACCATGTGATTAAATACCACCAGTCCATATTTAGCCTATATTGACACTCAACCAATCATATTAACCCTTTGGACTGTATAAACTATAAATCATTTATCAATCAAACATGTGACTTAGCTAAACCAGTTTAACATGATATAGAGATAGGATCCTCTGACATTTTTTTAAACCTGGATAGAGTAATGAACTACACACAAGATTAGACTAAGTATGAGCTTATCCATTTCATTAACACTTTGAATCAGAATCTAAACCAACCTATGACAGTATCAATATAGACCCAACATAAACTTGACTAATCAGAGCTCCACTGAACAAAACTACATATTAAAACCAAATTCAAAAAACTAAAACAAACTATGAACTGAGCAGATAACCACATGAATGCTAAATTACACTATATAATGTTAACACAAGTGTAAACTAACTAATATCATAAAGCACACAAGGCATAAACTAACTAAACCAACTAATCTAGACTAAACTAACATTAATTAGCACTAATTAAGACTAAACTATATAAATAAAGCACATAAAACCCATAAGGCATAAACTAACTAAACTAACCTACAAAAATTAAACACATAAGCACATAAAGGGGAGAAACAAAATGCAAAAATTAAAGAAAGGATAAAGAATTACCTTTCAAATGCACAGCCTTCGTCAAGAATGGACTTGAAGACTCCTTCTCCACTCGAATTGCTCAGCCACACCCAAAAAGAATAAAATAACTTTTAAAATTTTACTAGATTCAAATACGTAAAGGTCTCAAAAGTAGAAACCCTAGTTAATTTGATTATTTTTTTCATTTCTGAGTATATTGATATTTCAGTATGCTCAAAAAGTTCTCCCAAAATGTGAAGGATGGGGTTTTTTTATATAGAACCTCAAATTCTCAAAACCCTAGTAACAAATCGATGTGGGAGTCTAGCATTTCTGATAATTGCTTCTCTCAAACCACATCTAACTGTTGAGGTTCAAGCTGACAAACAAATAAAGGGTCCGATTTGGACCCAATTTGAATCAATCTGTTGGTTCCTTCATGAACCAATAGAAATTGTGGATTCAAAATCACAACAAAAAAAAAAAGCAATTAAGAAATTTCAGTCTACAGAAAAAGCACAAAAAAGGGGATGATAATACCTCGTTTGGGTTGGAACGTGGTGGTTTTTGGTTGAGAAATGACATAGCAATAAATGCCCTTGCCATTCTCAGCCATTCCAAGTCAACACCAAGCATCGAGGGCCTGCAATCTTTGTCGTTTCCGATAATATAACATCTGTTGACACCTAATTTTTGACATCTCATAATTTATTTTTATTACGCAGGGTCCTTAAATATTAAATGGGGTGAAATATGTATTTTTAGAAGACAAAATGATTTTATAAAATTATTCAGATAATATTTTACCATCCTTATTTGGTAAAATAATTTCTATAATGTTATAAATCATTTGGAAATCAATTTGCAACAATTATGATATATTTTCTAAATTTAATCAAGGAAATAGTTTAAAATAATTATTTATTTATTTTTTGAATTATCATAAATCAATTGGAAAATATTTTACCCTGTTTAATTCAAGGAATCTGATTAATTAAATGAATTAATCATTTTACCCCTCAATTCTTAATTCGGCATTCGTCATAATTAATTGGGTATTTAATGTTACACCTCGGAAAACTTCATGTCGTCATGTGGTAGATAGACTAACGCAGGGTGAGATGAATATGATATCCCTACAAGTAAGAAAGGATACTCGGCGACTCTAATTAAGATTCCAAAGACATTTGGGGCAAGAGAAGAAAGTTCGTTGAGGGAGGCAAGGTATAAGTCGTGTTTTGGAAGGATTTTGCAAAGTACCGAGCTAATGTTGATGTAATAATGTCTTGAGAAAGAGTTATAACGCTCCTTAGATTATTAATGAAGTGTTAAACAAGTGCTAAAAAGGTTTCATAAGCATTGTAGATCAAAGAAACGACGAGAACAAGTTCGGAGAGAAGGTGGATTATATGACCATTTATACGATCCGTATAATGGTCCGTATAACTATTACAGTGAAGGGACATCACTGATGGAGTTATACGGTCACTTATATGGACCGTATAAAATTATACGGACCGTATAAGGGTCCGTATAATTCCCGTCGGGCAGCTTTTAATTTTTATAAAAAGATGACCCCAAGGTTTTATTTATCATTTCCTCCACTCCTCTCAAAACCTCTAGAATATTCAACACACTTCATTTACATAAATTCAAGGGAAATCAAAGATCAAATACCAAAAACTAGTAGAATGAAGTGTAAGAATGCTAACTAGGGTTGAGAGAAGCTAGAAATCTCTTTGGAATTGAAGTTAGGGTTTTCTCCAATTGAAGCATTTCCATCCAAAACCCATTCCTACACAATCAAAGGTGATTTTTGTGTTCATTTCATGCTATTAAGAGTATTGAATGGTTGAAAGGCTTGGATTATGGAAGAAAGAAGAACATGGAGTACAAATATGAGAATAGTGAAATTCTTGAATGGTAATTTGATTTGAATCATAGTTCTTGACATGTTATGGTATAATCTTATTATGAATGACATTAAAAATGTGGAAGAATAATTATATATGAATGAATACGAGGTTGGGTGGTGACCATGGTTAGGGGTGACTGGAAGAGGGAATTGTGAGAATTGAATAATATCTGGCTAAACAAGCCTATTGATCATGATATTGTGGATGTTGTTATTGATGTTTGGGAGTTGTTATATTGTATGGAAAAAGTTGTAGAAACAAAGGAAATGCTGCCCAATTTTATTAGCTTTTAGTCGTTTTAGCTTAAGCTTAAGTATATTATCGATTATCTAATCTTAGCACGAATTCTGTTGAATGTAGAATTGTCGGCTTCTAAGGGAACCATTTAGTCGATAGAGTTAAAGAGACAAAGAGGTATGTAAGGATAGTCCTTTCTCTTCTAAGGCATAATTTCCTTTGTATTTCCATGACTCTCTTACATTCCAGAAATGATGAGTCTATGATTGTTAAGAGCTTCCCATGAGATAAAGATAAAAGACGTGCCATGAATATGATAATGACGATGACGCATTTACGTCTAGAGACTCTAAAGCTTATAATATGATAGTCTTATGATTCCTTGATGTTATTCATTGTTGTTAGACTCACCTTATGACGCTAGTTCCTTTAAGGTGGGACATGATGATCATGACTACTCCATAATGGAATCGGGGGTTCTCGACCTTACGTCACCCCGATAGAGTCGTAGTTTCTACTTGAGTTTTATGCATGCTTTATGATAAGTATATAATGATGAGATTACACCGTTCCTACATGGCCGGGCAGGCACCGCTAAGGCGGGCGGCATATACACCATGTCTAGATAGCATGGGCAGACACCACTAGTGGACGACATGAGATGTTTACCCCGGACGTGGGAGGACCGGATGCGGGCTAATGATGATCACACCACACCTATATGGTCAGGCCGTTACATACATATGTTTACATGATATGATGTTGTTTATTATATGAGTTAGCATGCATGACTCCGCCTTAAGAGGCAATCAGTTACAGGTTACCCCTTTATCTTATATTCTTGCATCTCTTTATCATGTTATTGTGTATGCCTTACATACTCAGTACATTATTCGTACTGACGTCCTTTTCTTTCTATGGACGCTGTGTTCATGCCAACAGGTAGACAGGGAGGCGGCCCAGATTCTTAGGAGCTATTCGGCAGATTCACAGAAGCACTCCACTATTCCGGAGGTGCCATTTGTTGATACATTCTTTTGTGTACATATTTGGGCACGACGAGGTCCTGTCCCATCCTTATGTCTCAGTACTCTAGTAGAGGCTCGTAGATACGTATGCGTGGGCAGTAGTTGTCTCATGAATACGTCAGTGTATATTTTTGTATATCATTTTTGCAGCTGTGAGGGATTATGTATATTTATGTATTGCCTTGGAGATTATATGTGTCCAGGATGGGTATGATGATTAGCGTAATGAGTGGTGCTCGGTAGTTAGCTTCGGGTACTCGTCATGGCCCTTTAGTCGGGTCGTGACATTTAATTATGGTTAATTCCATAAATTGCTCGTTATGAGGCTAGTAGTGGCTATATAAATGATCAAGTATTATCAATTTTGGCCTTAATTGAAAACCAATTCTATGTTTTAAGCCAATTAAGGCCATTATTGCAAAAACTAGCCCTTGATTGTTCAATTAAGTTTAATTTTTGCCATGATTGAAACAATCAAATTCATGGTTGAAGTTCAATTAGGTCATAAATGCAATTAGTTTTTATTTGTTTAATCAAGCCGAATATGGCCACAATTGAAATAGCCTATTGCACAGGTCAAGGTCAATTTGAGGCTACGTTCGCAATTAAAGTCCCTCTGCTTAATTAGGCATGATTGTTTGGCTAATTAATCTTGAGTTGACCATGAATTAAGAGGGTTAAATTAATTGATCTTTTCTTAATTGTGGATAAGTCCCAAAACCGGTAGTTCCACAAGCTCGTTCTTATCTTCAAATTTAGCGGGAACCGTTATGTCACGTCCTTCTGACTTCGGCCACGTGTCTCGCTCTGAGTGGTCGGCCTCGGAAACAGCCTTAACCCACGTCACTTCAAATCACGTCCCATTAATTCTGGAACACGTGTCGCCTCTCGATTGGTCGTTCTCTGTAACCGCTACAGTAGACCGTCTATATAAGGCCTTAAGCTGCTCATTTTTTCACTTTACATTTTCACTTCTCATTCTCTACCTTTTACTTCTTAACTCTTTGATCATAAGCCTCTTTGTTAATTTCTTCATTTGCTTTGAATCTTCAAGGTTTTTTGCATCAAGGTTCAAATTGAATCTCTAATCCTTCTAATATTCCTCTTTCATTGTTTCGTTCTTGTCTTGAAACTTTCATCTGCCTCTTCAAATCCTCAAATTTTCATACCCACTCTTTCATCTTTAAAATGTCAGCCAACACTGATTCTGCTTCCTAGCACGTTCCCTCAGTTTCTTCTCCAGGAGCCGAGCCTGTTTCAAAACCCAAAGGTAAGACATTTGTGGAACCGACTGCTCTGGACATAATACCGTCCAGACCCAATTACAACCATAAATTTGACGTTGAGAAGCCATCTTTAATCGCGGATAGGGGTTTTGACGTTAGGCGATACCCTTCGTCTATTACAGAGGACCTCCTCCCCCGAGTCCGGGCCGAATGCGGATGGGACGATCGTCCGGTAAAGGTGTTCACCCCCGATCCTGATGCGTCCATCACCGATCATAGGGAAGGGTTACTGTTTCTTTACACCTATCCATTCACACTGAAGCTCGTTCCTCCGATTGATCCGGTCATCCTTGAAATGTGCCGGACATATAACGTGACCTTGGCCAAAATTGGGTCGGTTATCTGGAGGATCGTGGCCTGCCTCCGTCTACTGGCCAATAATGCCAAAAAGGAATTCACGTTAGCACACTTCATCCAGTTGTATTATCCGAGAATCTTCCGAGGGGGCGTGATAAAGGTCGCCAAACGAGGCCGGAACCCGATTCTTTCCAAACTCGACGAGGATAGAGATCGCGGATGGTTGGAATGTTATGTCCGGGTAAGGACCACATACATTATTCCGGCTGATCACATGCCCTTTACAGAAAAGTAGAATAATAGACGTAAGTTTCTCAGTTGTCTTCCATCTATAGTTGTCTTTCCTCTATACTTTGTCCAAATTTGCTCTCTTACATGCATATGTGAATTTTTTTTTAGCCGAGGCATGGATACCTTCAGCTGTTCGGAACCTACCCGAATGGGTCGAAGCAATCATTAGCCAACACCTTCACGGTGAACGGACATGGGCGGACCTGTCCCGTGGCCGGTGGGTTGCCCAAAATCATGGTAATCTCCCCCTTGATTTGGTACTTATTACGTCCTCCCGTTTTGCTTTTTCTTTCTATAACTCCTTTGGCATTTAGGCTTGCCCAAGGGATCTATGGAGCCACGACCTGAACCAATTTCCGAGCCTGCCACACCGGCTTCTGAATTAGATACGGCAGGATCATCCCGGCTCATTACTGCAGCCGGAAAAAGGCAAAGAAAACCATCGGCCAAAGGGCAGAAACAAAAGAAGAGGCCGAGAAGTGATGTTCGGACCCTGAGGGATGAATCCGAGTCAGATATTTTTATTCGAAGGGTTGGTGCGGGCCCCTTCGTCGCCTCTATTCCGGAGGAAGAAACTACAATTCCGCCCTCGTCTACAGCGAAGGAAGGAACTGCCATTCCGACCCCGAACACAGGTGGGGAAAAAGATGTTTTTTTTCTGATTTCTCTAAGGTCCATTGAATTTATCGAAATTTCAGGTTATCCTTCTCCCGAAGCGGTACCCTTGGTGAAGAGGCATAGAAGATCTGGCCCGTCTTCGTACACTGAGGCTGATCAAAAGGGCTGAATCAGCCCCGGACAACGAGGCTATAATGGTTACCAGTTCACTGCCCGATGGCGACCAAGCTACTACATCTGAGGCACCTGCATCTACCGAGGCTGCTAGAGCCGTTCCGTTTCTCCTACTCCTGCATCAAGGTCTGATAACCTGGATGACATGTTCTCGGATATCCCTCCTCCAACCGAGAAAGCTGTTGGGTTTGGACATCTTCCTATTCCTCGAGCCACGAGGGCCGCTAGCCAGTCCACTGAAACGGGAGCGAGGGACTCTCTTGTAGGTATTTTCCCGGCCCTTAGTGTAGAACCGAGAAGGACGAGGTCGGCCGTGATCACCGTCCCCGAGGATTGTAGTTTTTTATCCCGGCCTGTGGAGGTTGCAAGTTATCTAAGGCCTCTTATTTCGGATTCGGATAAGAGAAAAATGGTCGGGGTTCCTTGGCAGTGCCTTATAAACGAAGGCATGCATGCAGGCAACCGGGTAAACTTTATGCTCGTCTTTCCATAATAATGATGTGCAATTTTCAACTCTTGTTTATTCAATTTCTTAACTCGATTTTTTTCTTCTTCTGCAAAGTATTGTGCTCGTTAATGAGGGCTTTGTCCGTGCCCAACATGAGGTTGATGACTTAAAGGGCCAGCTGGATGCCCAGGGCCGAGAAACGGAGAAGTTTCAACTCCTCCTGCAGGAGAAAAAAGAACAGCTGAGCCGGGCCGCTGCTCTCCCCAACCTTCAATCCGAGATCGAAGCGGCAAAGATCGAAAACCTTCGCTTAAAGGCCAAGTTAGCCGATATGATTGAAAAGAACCGGCTCCTTGAGGCGGATAATGTCAGTCTTAACCGAGACAATGCCAATTTTACTACACTATTTCCCAACTTCGGAGTAACCTTGACTCGGTCAAGGCTGATGCCGTGAGGATGGCAGAAAGGCATCAACAGCTTGAATCCGAGAGCGCCAATGATAAGGAGAAATTGAAAGTGGCCGAGGAGAAAGCCGAGACTCTAGATCGGATCAGTGATGTGCTTAAGACCAAGCTCGAGGAAGCTACTGAGGCTAATTATGTGCTTCAGGCTGAGTTTGAATCGGCTAATCAAATTCGAATAGCTCTTCTTGAAGTGAGATCCGAACTAAAGGCTAAATTGAAAAAATTCGAGGCCGACCTAGAAGTGTCTCTTAAAGACATGGAGACTGCCGAGGCTCGTTCTACGATTCTGATCGAGTATGAGCGGTGGAAATCCTGGAGGGTTAACCTTGAACAGGCTGAAAAGGGGCTAAGGGACCTCCAGGCCCGGATACTCAAAGCCAAAGAAGTCAAAGAGAGGGCCAAGAAAGCCTTTGATGCCGATTCTGAAGACTCCGAGTAAACGATTTTCGAGAACTCCGGTTCCAACCATACCGGGTAGATTAGGGCCTGTATGAGCCTTCGTTTTGTTTTTTTGACTTGTGTGGAAAGACTAAGTGTAAATCCTTAGTTTATATATGAAATGCATATTTCCCTTTTGGTTGTTGTTTTCTTCATTCTTTTATCCGAATGAACATTATGACATTTGCCTTAAACATTTGTCCCGTAAGGAATAATCAAAGGTTTGGAGTTACCTCTTTTTTTTGAATTGCGGCTGTCTTAACTGATTGAGTATTGGGTTTTATTTCGTTCGGTAGGTTTTTGACCGAGAATTTTATCGAATGGTTTGCCCGATGGGCTTATTTATACTTCGTGAACTCAGACTTCTCTGAATCACATTGGGCATTTTGGGTCGAGGTTTTTAAATTGTTTGAACCTTTTTCCGACCATTTACTTATAATAGATTAGGTTCGGATACCTGAATCCCTGCCTTTGTCAAGTTTCGAGACCGTAATCCCCACTCGAGTGTGTTAAAAGATTTTGGGCTCGGTTCATTTCGACCTTGCTGCCTTTGCCAAATTTTGATAATGATTCCCGGTATAGGGTATTTAATACACAGACGTGTCCGAGACGTATGCTTTCATAACGCTTTTTTATATAGCCAGTGTTTGTACGTACATAAAATGAGGATTTTATCCGTTTCCTTCTGTTTTTACCGTAGCAAATACTAACTGGACACGATTCATTTTTTATCGTTTGGTCCTTACATCGAATCCTAACACAGAAGGTCCGGGTTTACACAAGAATAAGAGACATAAAATTTCGAAGACCTTTCCGGGATAGCACTTAATAGTGTTTCTTCATCTGCTTTGGTGAGTTAAACTCATTCTGCCTTTCCGGGATAGGCCTCGATGTGGGTATGATAGTCCCCTAGTGTTTATCCAAGCAGCATGATCAGGTAAGCACTATTAAGTCCCCACTCGAGGGGCAGACCCTCCGTTTCCGGGTACTTTGCCTTGTTTTCATAAAGCAGCACGTTGTACTTGTTGCCTCATTACCCACTTCGGGACAAAACCGTACTAAGGAAAAGAGTGCAACACGTGTTTTCAGACCTAACTCCATTCTCTCGGGCTTGTTTCGGTACCATTTCTGTAAAAAAGGATAGGTTAATAAAAGATGATCACAAGGGTAGGCATCCATACCTTAGCAATAATATTTCTTCAAATAAGCCACATTGCAGTTATTGCGCAACCGTTGTCCGTCCATGGATTCCAGTTGGTACGATCCTTTGCCCGTTACTCCGGTTATCTTATACGGCCCTTCCCAGTTCGAACCCAACTTTCCGTCATTGGGATTCTTGGTATTCAAAGTAACTTTCTGAAGTACCAAGTCCCCAACTCGGAAATGTCGAAGATTGGCCCTCCGGTTATAGTATCTCTCCATTCTTTTTTTTTTAGCCGCTAAACGGATCAGCGCATTTTCGCGTAGTTTGTCCGCCAGGTCGAGTTTTAGGCTATAGCCTCGTCGTTTGTCCCGCTGGTGACGTATTTTAACCGGAGGCTCGATTTGCCAACTTCTACAGGAATCAGAGCTTCGGCCCCGTAAACCAACGAGAAAGGTGTTTCTCCCGTGCTCGAGTTTGACGTAGTTCTGTAAGCCTATAATACCTCCGGCAGCACTTCCCTCCATCTATGTTTCGATGTTTTAAGTCTTTTCCTTAGATTTTGAATTATTATTTTGTTCGTGGATTTCGCTTGTCCATTTGCACTCGGGTGATACGGAGTCGATACTATCTTCTTGATCTTCAACCCTTCGAGGAAAGTATTGACCTTGCTGCCAACGAACTGAGGGCCGTTATCACAAGTTATTTCAGTTGGGATGCCAAAACGACAGATAATATGGTCCCATATGAAGTTAATAACCTCCTTTTCTCTAATATTTTCGAAGGTCTGCACTTCAACCCATTTTGAGAAGTACTCAGTCATAAACAGAATGAAACGAGTCTTACCTGGTGCCCATGGCAGAGGACCGACGATGTCCATTCCCCACTTCATGAACGGCCAAGGTGATATCACCGAGTGTAGCAACTCCCCGGGTTGATGAATCATCGGGGCAGGCCTTTGACACCCGTCTCATTTCCGGACAAAAATTTTCACATCCTCCTCCATCCGATTTTAGTAGTAACCGTCCCTGATAATTTTTCGAACCAACGCTTCTGCACCGGAATGATTACAGCAGGCCCCCTCGTGGACCTCTCTCATCACATAATCTGTTTCTCCGGGACCGAAACACTTGGCCAGAGGTCTGAAGAAAGAACGTCGATACAATTGGTCGTCTATTAAGCAGAACCGAGTTGCTTTGGTCTGGAGTGATTCGTGATTCTTTTGGGTCACTCGGGAGCTTCCCATCTTGCAAGTAGTCGATGTATTTGTTGCGCCAATCCCAAGTTAGACCCATTGTGTTTATCTCTGCCTGCCCGTTTTCGACCGTCGAATTCATCAATTGCACTATGGTACCGAGTTGATTTCCTCCGCTTCGACTAAAGAGCCCAAATTGGCCAATGCATCGGCTTCGTTAATCTTCTCCCTGGGTATATGTTGCATGGTCCATTCTTTAAACCGGTGTAGTATCACCTGAGTTTTCTCTAAATATATTTGCATACGCTCATCCTTTACCTCGAAGACGCCATTCACCTGGTTCACGACCAAGATAGAGTCGCATTTTGCTTCGATTATTTCAGCTCCCAGACTCCGAGCCAATTCCAAACCTGCAATTATAGCCTCATACTCGGCTTCATTTTCAGTCAATTTTAGTCTAATGGCATCACCCGGGGGGGGGGGGTCTTAAGAACAATGCCCAACCCGGAACCGTTCAGGTTCGAAGCCCCATCTGTGTGTAGAGACTAGATACCTGAAGCCTTTCCCTAGGTTAGCAAAAGTTCATTCTCGACCTCGAGAATCATGGCGGGGGTAAAGTCTGTCTCAAAATCGGCTAAGATTTGAGATTTAATAGTTGTTCTAGGCTTATACTCGATATCATATCCGCTAATCTCTACGGCCCATTTGGTCAATCTACCTGATAACTCCGGTTTATGCATGACATTTTTTAGTGGGCAAGTAGTTACTACACATATCGGATGGCATTAAAAGTAAGGTTTTAGCTTTCTTGACGCACTTACCAATGCCAAGGCTAACTTTTCAAGGTGTGGATAACGAGTCTCCGCATCCCCTAAAGTCCTACTCACATAATATATTGAGAATTGCGTACCTGCTTCTTCTCGGACCAAAACACCGCTTACCGCTACCTCGGACACGGCAAGGTACAGAAACAACTGTTCGTCTGCCTTCGGTGTGTGCAACAGGGGCGGGCTCGATAATTACCTTTTTAATTCCTGTAAAGCCTTTTGACATTCCAGTGTCCAGACGAAGTCATTCTTCTTTCTCAGTAGTGAGAAGAAATGGTGACTTTTATCCGAAGACCTCGAAATGAAACGACTCAGTACTGCTATCCTTCCGATGAGCCTCTACACGGCCTTGACGTTGTTCACCACCTTAATAGCCTCAATTACTTTGATCTTGTCCGGGTTAATTTCAATTCCGCGGTTCGATACAATGAAGCTCAAAAATTTACCTGATCGGACACCGAAGGCACATTTCTCTAGGTTAAGCTTCATGTTGTATTTGCGAAATACATCAAAGGTATCCTGCAAATATTTTAAATGGTCCTATGTTTCCAGGGACTTGACTAGCATGTCATCAATATAAACTTCCATTGTTTTCTCTATCTGTTCTTCGAACATTCCATTAACTAGGCGTTGGTAAGTTGCCCCGGCATTTTTTAACCCGAATGGCATGACATTATAACAGTAAGTCCCGTATCGGGTAATAAAGGAGGTTTTCTCTTGGTCCTTCGGGTGCATCCGGATTTGATTGTATCCAGAGTAAGTATCGAGAAAACTTAACATCTCATGCCTAGCCGTTGAATCGATCATTCAATCGATGTGAAGCATCGAAAACGAATCCGTCGGGCATGCTTTGTTCAGATCCCTATAGTCAACACACATTTTAAATTTATTACCTTTCTTTGGCACCACCACTACATTAGCTAGCCAGTCCGGGTATTTTACCTCCCGGATAGAGCCTATTTTCAAAAGTTTTGTTACCTCATCTTTTACGAAGGCATGTTTTGGCTCGGCCATTGGTCTCCTTTTCTACTTCACCGGGGGAAATTTCTTATCGAGGCTGAGCTTATGAGTCGTGACTTCTGGTGGCACACCTGTCATGTCTATATGAGACCATGCAAAACAATCGGCATTAGCTTGAAGAAATTTAATTAACTTGTTCCTGAGCTCCGAGGTTAACCCCGTGCCCAGGTATACCTTTCTATCCTGTAGATGTTCGAACAAGATGACTTGCTCCAGCTCCTCCACGGTAGATTTGGTTGCATCCGAGTCATCCAGTAATACAAACGATCTAGGCACGCCGAAATCATCTTCTTCACCAGCCGAGTCCGATCCCTTCAGCTCCGCTTTCGAACCTGTATTCTTTAATTGCTATTTGGTGTCCTTGCCTCCAATTGATTCATCATCTCTTTGATCCCGATTTTTTGGAAAAAGGGGTGCTTCCTCGATCGCGAACATTTCCCTTGCTGTGGGTTGTTCGCCTCGAATAGTTTTTATCCCCTATGGAGTCAGGAACTTCAGCAACTAGTGTAGTGTTGATGGTATCGCTCTCATGCTATAAATCCATGGTTTGCCGAGCAAAGCATTATACTTCATATCTCCCTCGATGACGTAGAATACCGTCTACTGTATGGTTCCATCAATGTTGACCGGCAAAGAAATTTCACCCTTCGTGGTTTCGCTTGCCATATTGAACCCGCTGAGTACTCGGGCTACCGGTACAATCTGGTCGAGTAACCTCAGTTGTTCTACCACTCTCCACCGGATGATATTGGCCGAACTACCTGGGTCAATCAAAATATGTTTAACTTGTGATTTGAAAATAAGGATAGAAATTACCAATGCATCATTGTGCGGTTGAATGATGCCTTCTGCATCCTCGTTACTGAAGGAGATGGAACCCTCGCGTACATAGTCTCGGTTGTGCTTCTCTCGTACAATTGAAACCTTTGGTCGTTTCATCACCGGCCCTCGTGGAGCATCCGTTCCCCCAATTATCATATTGATTACATGTTGATGTTCCACCGGCTCGGCTCGTTTGTGACTCTCCCTTTCTTTGCAATGGTTTTTGGCTCGTTCACTCAGGATTTCTCGAAGGTGGCCATTCTTCAATAAACGAGTCACTTTCTCTCTTAATTGACGACAGTCTTCAGTACTGTGCCCATAGGTCTCATGATATTCACACACCACGTTTGGGTCTCGTTGACCCGAGTCTGACCTCAATGGCCTTGGTCATCTAGCCTCCGTGATACGACCGATAGCTGAGATGAGGTCCAAGGTGTTGATGTTGAAGTTGTATTGCGATATCCTCGGTACGTCTTTATTGCTAGCCGAACTCCCGGCATCACTTCTAAATGATAGGCCTCGACTGTTTGACGGGCTTATCGCCCCTACCCGAGAAGTGACTGGGACCGACCCTTGATTTTTTCGACCTGAAGCTCGATTTTTCCGAATGAGAGTATGGCCAGTACCTTTCCCTCGATGGTCGCATCTCCGGCTCGTAATTTTTCCTTGACCTCTCAGAGCTTTTTCTCATATTTATAGGTCCCGGAGGAAGTTTGAGCTGGTCATCCTCTACCTGAATCTTTGATTCGTATCTGTTATGAACATCTGCCCAGGTTACAGTCTCATACTCCAACAAGTTTTCCTTCAGTTTTAACGAAGCAGTCGAGCTCCGAGGGTTAAGCCCTTTGGTGAAAGCTTGTGCAGCCCATTCTTCCGGAACCGGAAGGAGCTCTATCCGTTCCCTTTAGAAGCGGTTCACAAATTCTCATAACAACTCATCGTCCCTTTGGGCTCTTCGGAAAATGTCCGTCTTCCGGGCTTGCACCTTTTTGGCCCCAGCATGGGCTTTGATGAACGCGTCTGCGAGAATTTCGAAGGAAGTGATCGAATGCTAGGGCAGATGGTCATACCAAGTCAACGCTCCTTTCGATAATGTTTCCCCAAATTTTTTCAACAACACGGACTCAATTTCATCCTCTTCGACATCATTGCCTATTATAGCACAGGTGTACAAAGTCACGTGTTCCTGCGGGTCTGTTGTACCATCGTATTTCGGGATATCCGGCATCTTGAACCTCTTCGGGATTAACTTCGGAGCCGCAGTAGGAGGGAAAGGCCTTTGAATGTACCTCTTTGAATCCGGCCCTTTCAAAATCGGTGGAGCTCCCAGGATCCACCCGAGAGTTATACGTTTCCACCCTCTTCTCCGTTGAATCGACCCGTTTTGCCAAGGTCTCGAGCATCTTTAGAACTTCGGTAGACGAACCAGCTCTGGATCCATTGCTTTCGACTATCCGTGCTTCGTCCCTCCTTGGTTCGGTGACCCCTTTTGACCTTACCGGAGTTGTCTTGTCGTTTTTGCTCTGAAGCTGAGCTATAGCAATTCCCTGTTCAGCTATGGCAGTCCCCTGTTCCTGTAACAATTTCAAATATTAAACGTAAGTTAATCTCATCCGGTGTATCCGGTGTTTTCTGGCCTTGAGCCCGGGACAAAGTAATTGAGTTATAAGTCTTCAAGGGATCGGTGGCCGAAAAGGCGGCATTCTCCTGATTCACGGTATTCTGTCGGTTAAGGCCTTCTCTCGAGTCAACAGAGTTTGGGTCGATTGGATCTGCAGGTAGGTTTCGTAACCCACTGTTGTTCTCATTTTCAGCCACAATCTCGTTGTTGTTCACATGACCGGAATGTCCGCTGCTTGCCATTTCGTCCGTTTTTTGCGGAAATTAGCAGATTCTTCAATCGATGGGTAAAAGAAGGAAGAAGCAAAGATTAAAAAACCACTATTATCCTAGCCCCACGATGGGTGCCAAACTGTTTACCCTGGATTTCGGTAACAATTAAATTTGTAAGTGAGGTATAGGATATGTGGATGAACTTTAATCTATTTGGTTAATATGAAATGTCTATGGATTTGTTTGTAGTTATATATATGTGTTTTAGTGCTGTATGAATGCGTACTGTGATTGATGATTTATGCCAAAATATATATTAAGTAATATATTGAAAGGATGAGCAAAGCTAAGGAAGAAACCACAAAATCCGGACCAATATCTTTGAGAGAGAGCTTCTATATATTTGACTATTACAATATTGAAATCTGAAAAAAGCTAACCCCAAAAAGGGGAAGAATGTCCTCTATTTATAGGTATGCCTTATGGGCCATGAGTACAATAAAAAAGCCCTTATGAATAAAGAAACCCTAAAAAAGATAAGGTAGGACCGTACAGTCTAACACCCGTACGATCGTCAGTGCAAATGGCAGAACGGCTTCCTGACGCGTAGTAACCTTGCTTTTGTTTTCAAAGAGACTCAAGTATATGCTCCATTGATTTTCTTTAACAGAAAGGTAAAGAGAGTAATGTCATTTTGAGTGATTTTACCACAACAGCAGCCGGTAACGAAAGCCAAGCAAAAGCTGCAGTATAAGTAATGGGCTGAGCTAACTAGGTAACATACTTACCTGGACAGGGTCAATGGGCGATCAATAAGGCTCATGGCCTAGGCTGGTGACCTCCATTGCACTTTGGAGGGGTGCCCACCTAAGGTCGGCCCAAGTGGTCGAGCCTACGTCATAATTTGTGGCAGCGGAGGCCTGTGTTCGCGCGGCCCCTCCCTAATTGTTAACCCAAAATATTCTGTTCCATGAAGAAATTGGTCTAAGTATTTATTTGGGATTAAATTTCCCTGGAAAATGGAATCCCAATAATATGATAAGTTTGGTAAATTTCACGGTCACGTAACTATCACTTTTTTTCACAAAAGTCACTTAGCTATCTTTTCTAACACAAAAATCACTTAACTTTGAATGTACTAACCCAAAGGTTACTAAACCACTTTCTAGTGTCACTAAACCACTTTACATTGAATAATTCATTTTTTACTGTTTTGTTTACAAAAATATAATAAATAAAAAATTAATTAATTAAAAAGGGACCTAAAACTCAAAACCCGTTATACTGCAACTTGGATATAGCAGTAAAATCTCTTCATGTCAAATACCTAAAGTCCAGAGATGACATAATAACTCATATATTGATCCAAGATCAAAATTTTATGTAAAAGTATAAAAGGACATCAACTTAAAGTCATTAGTTGAATCTTCCGAATTTCATCAAGAACCTCCCCAATTAATCAATATTTATCTATATATAATAGGAGAAGCAAAACAACATTAGGATGACAAATGTCATCGCCACAAAATTCCTATTTTAAAAAATAAAGATAAAAGACAAAAGGAGAAAAAGAGAAAAAGAATTCAGTAAACACAAACATGCACGGTTAAAGCTTTTTAAAAAGATAAATTTTAAAACTCAATAAAAGCACGTTTTTTTGTGCTAGCAATTTTTTTAGAAAAATATAAAAAACTAAAAAACGAATTTGGAGTATTCTCCTTCTTTATAGCAACTAAAAAACAAGTTTTTGTCTGCTTTTTCTTTACCTTATTAAATTTGTATTTACCAAAATCTCAAGGAGTTTAAGTATTTTGAATTTGATATCTATAGATATTATATATTATATTATTGGAGTTTAAGTATTTTGACTTTCATATCTATAGATATTATATATTATATTATTATAATTATATCATCATTATTACCATTATTATTATTATTATTACTATTATTATTATTATTATTATTATTATTATTATTAACACAAAAGGCCAAGTAGCACTTTTTTAGGACAAAAAAAATTATATTTATTAAAAAGAAAAATATGAAAGTATCCCACACCCACGATTTCACCTCTTCCATTCAGGTTCCATGAAAAACTGCCGCTAAAATTTAGGAATACATGTTTATCTTTTTGGTTCTTATCCCTAATTTCCTATTTTTTTCTATATTAAAAGTTTAACTAATAAAAGTCATTGTAACAGTTTGTAACTCTTTTAATTAGACTACCAGTTATGCCACGTTTTATTTTGTAACTCCTCCCTGAAATCCTTATATTCTTCTTTCAGTAACTCTTCTTCCAGTAAGTTTCACTCCAAGTATCTCTTTCCCTTCTTTTTTCAATCTCCTCATCTTCTGGTATGAGGTCGACGCAACTGTGAGTATAGCATGCTTCAGGACGTCTCAACAAGATTGGGGGCCTAAAGCCAAACTTCAGAAAGACACCTTAATTTTTTATTTTTTTAAAACAAAAGGAAAGATCGTGATATATATTTTTACTTAAAGTCTACTTTACTAGTTTTTTAGATGCGAAGTCATTAATTACTGTTTTATAACCGTCAAGAACAATGCAAAGTTGTTTAACATTTTTTTCAAATCAATCTATTCTAAAAAAAAATTCAACTGACAATATAGCTAATAAATCACGTGACCAAAAAACAATTATATAAAAATTTAAAATTGTGTACTCCACTCCATCTGTCTCAATTTATGTGACACAATTTGAATTTCGAAAGTCGAGCTTTCTTATTTTTATCATAAATTTAGACATACAATATTTAAATTTTTTAAAAAATAATTTACTTATTTAGAAACTACATAAAATATTATAAGTCACAATAACTTTTTAAATAAAATAGCCACAAAACTTAATAAAAAGTGGGGCCCCAAAGCCATTGTCTTATGGCCTTCGCCTTGAGCGGGGCCTGGCATGCTTTTGTCGTTATTTTCTTATTTTGTTTGCTTTGAGTACTTCATATAACTATCCAAAGAGGCTATAATAGCTACGAAATCTGATACCGTTAACAGTCGAGTAGTACCTAAGTAAACCTTAAACTTATGCCCTATTATAGGCATCTATACTCCTGCGGCAAAAATAGTTCATTGCTTGGTCAATATTTTTACATATTCTATATATTAGCATGTTTATATTCAGTAGAGTAATCGTTTTTATGTATGAAGTGTTTGAAACATGAACCAATATGGCAGTTGTGATCTGCTTGGTGAGTGGAGAGATTGTTTGGTGATTAATTTTTGACATTTTAATTTTCTATATATTTTTTTGGTTCACAAGCGCGCCCTCGGGATGGTGTTCAAGGCTAATAAATATGTCACTATTCATATTTCCTTTTATTTACTTTTTTCTTTGCATTTATTTTTCTCTTTTTTTTATACATTGTAAAATGACAGTTTCCTGACACATATAAATACTATCTAAAAATGAAGAATTTTCGCCTTTATTTTAAGTTGAATTCCATTGCTAGGACAATATGACAACTTGTTTGATTAAGAAGAAAAATATTTCTTATTTATTAAATATTGTAAAACAATTAATTGAAAATCTAATGAAGTTCTTTATGACCGCACAAATCACGGATAAATTTACTGGTCATATAATAAAGGGCAACAATCAAGACCTGGCAATAACTTAATAAAGACCAAGTAACGGACTGTTGAAAACCTCTGTTATGAGTCTTTCAACTTTCAAGGTGATTCATTTCCCTTATTTATGTCAGGGTTTTATATGTCCATGAAAAGATTATTTTTTTATAACTGTGGTGTGGGGGCCAATTTACATGTACTTTGACTAATTCTACCCCTACCAGCACAGTCACCGGATAACTCTGTTTGTCAAGGTTTTGAGAAATGGGAAAATTTTACTTTTTCTATTTACTTTATAGCTCATCTCATACACTAAGATATTATATTAATCTACATATCCTGAATGATTGAAACTAAGAATAAGTTATTAAGTTATCAGACAATTGCTTCAAAAAATCTTGACTTAGTTAATCAACATATAACAAAATGCAAAGCTAAAACTTTACTCTTCAAAGCATTAAAAAAACCAGAATCACAATTGAAACTATAATTGCTAAATTCTCAAATTCCCAGTTACACCCATTTCCTTTCTGATCAGTTCCCTCAAAATTGAATCATTAAAAAGCTATATCAAATCACCCTAAATATTTGCTTTCTTATTTGGATAATTTTAGCCATTGGTCCCCTCCCCTCCCTCGATTGATCCAGGATATAAACTTTACGGGCTCGAGTTTCAATTCTATCACTGCCTATTTAATTTATTGAGTTTCCGAAATCTATTATTTTATTTAGTGCACTTTTTAATATGACTTTTGAGTTTCGGGTCGGGTTGGGTTGAACCTTTTTAATTAATTTTTAATTTGTTAATATATATATATATATATATATAAAAGAGTAAAAAATGAATTATTCACCGAAAAGTGGTTTAGTAACACCAAAAAGTAACTTAGTGACTTTTGTGTTAAAAAAAATAATTAAGTGACTTTTGTGAAAAGAAGTGACAGTTACATGATCATCTGCGAAATTTACCCCGTTAAGTTACAAAGTAAAGGATGACTTGCATTTTTTAACGAGCAATTATATGAACGATCTTATGTAAGATTTAGGATTCCCATATTGTTTCCCCAATTAATTGATTGTTGAGGGAATTTAAGGTAATAAAAAATTGTCACCTCGCGATCAAAACTCGTACTGGCATATATTCTGCTTGTATTCAATGTTTTATGTTTCTATCTTGTGGAATCAGAAAAAAGCTTTAGTGACATGTCTAATTTTTTAATCAGAATAGCTTTAGAGGCCTCCTTTAAATTTAGGTTCGTAACACTAACATCCCTGGCCGGTGGTGCTTTCCAAAATAAATATAGAATAGGTGAGTCATGAGTGTGAGGTTGTTCTATAATATCAGATCAAATAAACATTAGTAGAGTAGGTATATTTTGGTTTTATATTTTTTCATTTCTTTTAGAAAAATAAAATCTAGATTAATATTCGGTATGGTTATATATATATATATATATATATATATATCAGAATATAAAATTTTATATTGTAAAAAGAAAAAACTAATAACCGGTTCAGTCGATCTTCAATGAGACATTGACATTCCTAGCGATTAATAAGGTCGGGATAATTGTTATGTTGTGATTAATAGGATTAACTGTTATGTAAGAGTTACTTAGAACCTCCAACCAACAACATAAAAAAAATTACAAAAAAATAATCTTTCTATACAATCAAAAATATAGTTAACTAGTGAATTTGCCCGCGCTTCGCTCGGTTTTAGAACATTCGATGCAAATAGTTATTCAAACGTTTTTGGAAGAAAAATATCACCTTATTTGACAATGTTTACTATGAAAATTGTATTTTTTTTCACACAAATTTACAGAATCATTGTTTCCTTTAATGTCTAATTTTACGAAATCTTTCTAACTCTTACCTTTATCGTTTAAATATTTGACTACTTTAATATTTCTCGCGCACTTATTCTTTGATTTTCTCCCTATAAGAATATGTGTATAGATATATTTGCATGCATAATACTCTTTCGTTTGAGTGTATATGTATTTTCTCTTTAACAGTTACAATTTCATATTTTTGTAATTTCTCCTATTTTAGATTGTCACGAATGTCACGCTGCAAAAATAGAAAAGGTAAATGTCACACCCTGCAAAAATAGAAAAGTGTTATTTTAAAGTTTTTTATTATAGAAACAGAAAGAATAAAGAGACATTTATATGGTTAATTGTTTAATTAATAATTTTCTCAATTATTTAGTTAGGGCATAGAAGATAAATGTCACACAGTGTTCTATCGAAAAGAATAAAGAATTGCATCACAGAGCATGAATTAGTGCTTTTACGATCAATAACAAAATGGAACACCTTCAGGAAGTATTATTAGCACGCAATGTAAAATAAAATTTATTTATTTAATTTAAACACCAAATACATGGAATAAAAAGCAAGTTATGTAAATATAAGAAATTTCGGGCCCTCTTTTGTTTTCCTTCATTTTTTGCTGGGATACACAATCTAAAGACAAATGATTCTTAATTGATATCTTCTAAAAATTAGAACAAGATGAACAACATATTTCCTTAAATTAAAAAAAGTTATCACTTTTAGAAATAAACCCAAGTACCTATTTCTTCTTCTATTTTTCTTTCCTTTCTCATTTGTTTCCTCTTTTTCTTCTTTTTCCTTCCCATTCCTATTCTGCAATCTCCCTCTCAATTCTGCGCTTAATAAAAGAGTAAATATCAATAAAATGTTCAGCTCATCAACTGCATCAGCTTGAAAACCAGTTTAGAGAGGGTCCCACAGAAATGAAGTTATAAAGCCATGAATATTTTCTGGTTTACCTGTGATGATTATTAGGAGAGGATTTTGGATATTTACAAAGTAAAGTTAGCCTTTTAAATATTGATTTTTAGGATTTTTATAGTGTGAACAGGTGCAATTAGGTAGAGAATTGATGAGATGACTTTTAACTTTTAAAAATGTTACAAAAATCTTTTAAAAGGTGGCAAAAGCAGAAAATTAAGGTAAAATATAAAAAACAAATCTGATGTTAGAGAGTGCAATATCATCTCTCCAATGTCAACAATTATATAGATAGATGATCATAAAATTTGCAGAAACATGATGTGTGGAGAACATAAATGCCTTGCACCTTCAATCTTACTTAGTTGATAATTCTTCTCTCTTCATATATGTAGTGTCGTTGGTAACGTTATATTTTCATGCGATCTACGGTAAAAAAGTAAGTAGACATAAATCACACAAAAGTTTCATTTAGTCACGAAGAATCGATTATAAAGGAAATGTCAATTCATAAACCCTATCAAAAAAAAAACGAAAGTCAAACGCAATGAAAAATCAAATAATAAATCGGTTTGGTAAAAGATTGAAAACCAACCTGAAGCAGCTTAAGCAAATTACTTGCTTATCTTTCAAGTCCTCGATATAAGGAACCAATAAATATAGAGATAAATTTACGTATAACCTGCAATCATATTAATATTAATCATATTGTTGTTTTCATAAGGTATATAAATGAAAATCTAGTGCTTAAAGTAAATAAAAAGAAACAAAATATATAAAGAGAGAATAATGTTGCAATACTCATTACTCTAAATAAATTTCAAGTACTATTATGTGAAGAACTTGGGAAAAGTGAAAATCAGTTAAATTAAAACGAAGATTAAAAAGAGAATAATGTGCAGTGCTCTAAATAGATCTAAGTACTACTATTATGATAAGAGCTTGGAGAAAAATGAGAGTGAAAAATCTGGTAAGTAAGGAAAAGAGGGGTTAAAGGAAGAGATATAATTCATTTATTTTTTACACTGTGCAGTATATTCATGGAGAGGAATATCTTTACAACGATCAAACCTTAACCTCATGCAACACTAAACAGTTTTTCAATCTTCAGTAAAAATTGCCAAACATAATCAATCTTCAATGAATTCCTTCTCCTCATGGTGATCATCGAGTGTAGTTTGTTCTTTCATGTCCTCATTACAATCACGAAGTGGCATGTTTTCCATTTGTTAAAGATTCGGCAAAAGTAAAATAGAGGAATTTTATGAATTGTTTTGGAACGTCACAGTATCTCTATAATTAATGAGTTGCAATCAAACGGGTGTCTTTTGTGAAATTCAGTAACAGTTTTTATCATGTTTAACCAGGGTAATGGAGGAAGTAAATGCTAATTATAGGGGATTAATGACTTGATTGTTGGACTTTTAGAATATCACATAAATAAGGGACGTTTAATTTTCTGACGATTTGAAAGAAAGGAACGGCAGAAAAAGAAGGAAGGAAGAGAAATTTTAGGAAAGTAATTAATTGTATTAATCAGAGGAGAGAGATAAATAAGATATCTTTAATATATTTTGCAGACTTTTTTAGAGCAAAAGAAAGAGAAAAAATTGAGAAAAAAGATAAATGATAATTCTAGCCTTAGAGAGTGTCACATCACTCTCTTGTTGTCCAGCTTTATTATATGTATAGATTATTCAAATGCCTATAACCAAACCTGATATTGTCTCATGTAAAATACTTGTATTATTTTTTTAATCCTTCCAATCAAACTACCCTAAATATGCCTAACCAAACGACCCCTAAAAATAATCACCATCAATATAAGTTGATTAATTTAAGCATAGAATATGCGTGACGCATTTTCATTTGACCAATTGGCCAACTTGGCCTAACCAATCGCTATCAAGTGGTGGCAATATGTGATCTGTCAAATTAAAATACTAGACAAGAACAATGACGTGACAATTAAAATAATTGGCAAGAAGTTGATCACCAAACAACCAAAAACATTAATTAATTAATTAATTAATTAATAACAATATCTCAAAACGTATGTTTAACGAATATCATCAAAGGGATGTAAAAATGAAATCCCCAATAAATTTTACATCAAGAAATTTGCACAAGGCAACAGGGATGTTTAATAAAACGTATCATTACAAGGAATAAAAGTAAATCCACACTGAGGGAAACTGGCATAACTTGTTAGAAACAAGCATCCAAGACGCAGCAGCAACATAAGGCAGCACAACTGCAGCAATGCACAAAATGAAAACGTTAACACAAAAGAATTTATCTTCAATTTCTAAAAAATTGCTTTAGAGAAAAAAAAAAAAAAGAAGAAGAAGGAAGTAGTTTGTTGCGTATAACATTTAAATTTCCGGTTTTAGATCCTTGGGACTTCTCTTTTCTTAATACCCTTATTAAACTTCTTTTCTTCATCCAAGCTTTGTAAAAATTCTTGAAAAGGATTCATCACAATAAACGGAAAAAGAAGGGATCTAATGGAAACTAAAAGTTGATTGATAGTGAAGGATTGTGGCCTTTCGATCACACAATGGTATCAACTTTGATATTTTTGATTGTATAATTCCAAGGGTACAATTGCGAATTTCTTCTAAGTTGTCCAACTTCATTTTTGTTTTGACTATGCAATAAGCTTCCATTTTTTTGGTTGGTGGTTTTGGTTTTGGGTTGGGGGGGCAGTTGAAACTTGAAGAAATATAGTACCAATAATTCAATTTTTTTATTTGTGCGTCACATAACTTGAGATTAGTTATGCAAGACTTCTTTTTATCATATAAGTACAAACTTAGTAGATAAAACTTTGTAGACCCAAAAATATAAAATTTGAATCCATTAACTTATAAGACAAGAAACGTCTCAAACAATGTAAGACTCATAATTAAAAAAATTCAATAATTCTACTTTCCCTCTGCCCCTAAAACAAGATTGGTTTTGTTGACATGAAAGAGCAAATAAATTACTCAAATCATATCCTATTCAGAGAAAAAAAAAAAAAAGAATCGTATCTTATCCTCCTTTTTTGTCCTCCTCGAGAAAAAGACCTTTGTTAGCCAATAAAAAAATACTCATTCCGTTTTAATTTATATTAACCCATTTAACAAATGAATCGTATCTTATCCTCCTTTTTTGTCCTCCTCGAGAAAAAGACCTTTGTTAGCCAATAAAAAAATACTCCTTTCGTTTCAATTTATATTAATCCATTTAACTGAGCACGACATTTAAGAAAGATGGAAGACTTTTGAAACTTATGGTTCAAAATAAGCCTTGAAAATTTGTGTGACTGTAAATCATTCATAAAGTGAATTTGTTTTCAAATTAGAAAAGAGGTCATTTATTTTGACACGAACTAAAAAATAAATAAGTTTAAACAAATTGAAACAGAGGGAGGAAAAAAAAAAAAAGACTTTAGACGGGCAACTCTTTTAAGCTTTTGTAACTCTCATACGAAAAAAATCAAGCACATGTAAAAGATGATGTAGTCTTTCCTTACAAATTTCTTTCCCTACAAATTTTATCTTTTAAGTTTGTTTTTATCGTCTAATATTCTTCGGTGCCGTTTGGATATGCGATTTCAAATATATGTTTGTTTATTATTCAATTTTAACTTCAAAGTTCAAATTTTCTAAAATTTAATACTTGAACCGTAATTTTAGATTTTGCTAAAAAACCCTATCTTTACCACAAAAGTAACTATACCCAACTCCGACTTTGCCAACCACTTTCCCCATTCCATAAAACACATCCCAAATAATTAGTTGATGCTATTGATCTTTTGTAATTTTTAATTTAGGTAGATTTGCTCGTTTGATAAAGTTGTACAAAATTAAGTTAAAAAAAGTTTTGATGGTTCTTACAAATAGTGAGTTTTCATGATTATGTGAAAAAGTACAATTGATTTCAAATCTTTATTTGAATAACTTAGAAGTTAAGCTAGGATAATTATGAGTTATGACCCATCATAATTTCAACTTCAAATCAACATAAAGCTAAGACAGCCGAAGTACAAAGCAGCAGGATTCGGGAAGAACTACACCCCCGAGCCAAATCAATAATATCATGTTCATGTCCAAACGCTACTTGGTTATATGACCTTTACACCTAAGATCAATAAAAATTTAATATAGAAATCGACCAATTGAACAGCTACTTTCTTCAAATTATAACTGCTCAAACGAAATATTCTTCTTTAATTCAACTATGGGGTAATTATTTTTTAGCAATATAAACCAGATAGATTTCAATAATGGAAAAAAGAGAGAGGGTTTTTTAGAGAATACTAACCAGCCCTTCCAGAAGCCATCACCTCTGGATTGAGTAGTGACTGGAGCAGATGAATCGCCTTGTACATCTCTAGTTGGATAACCAGCCGGTGGTGGTGGAGCAACAAGAGCACCACCCTGTGGCTGTTGCTGTGCGTATGTTGCTGCAAATATTCAAGAAAGTAAGACCATATTATAATCTTTATCAAACGAACAGTACTAGAGAACAACAAATTAAATCAAGAAGAAAAAAGGCGCACCTTGAGCCTGGTTTTGGTTGTAGCTACTCATGATGTTGAAAAGAGGAAGAGATTAGAACAAGGAAAATATGATATATTCTTCTTTGGAAAAGATGCAAGGTAATATTGTGATGATGCAAGGTATATATATAGTTGTTGGAGCTGGGGAGTTCCGGTTTGGGGGAAGCTGAGGAGGAAGTACACAAGTGGCGTTGTTAAAGAGAATAAAGACAGGACACGTAAGGCATGCCTCACGTTGCAAGACTTGCTAACATCTATTAACTTTCTTCATTTTTTTATTTATTAAAACTTCCTCCGTTTTAATTTATATGAACTCATTTAACTGGGCACGACATTTAAGATAGAGGGAAGACTTTTAAAACTTGTGATTCAAAATAAACCTTGAAAATTTGTGTGGCTGCAAATCATTCATAAAGTGAATTTATTTTCAAATTAGGAAAGAGATCATTTATTTTAATACGAATTAAAAAAAATAGGTTCAAATAAATTGAAATAGAGAGAGTATGTTTTAGTAAGTTGTTTACTTAATTAGTACCTACTTCATGGATTATAGGATATAAAAGAACTCTTTTCTGTAAGAAAAATTAATCTCCTTTCCATATTAATCCATAATTTGTGTCTCTATTCAACCATAAAACTACACGTCAAAGAGAATTAAGTGAGCCGAAATGTATAGTTTTTACAATTTCCGAGATAATTTTCATTCTAGACAAGTCAAGTCTCCATCTCTAGAAAAATCGTAGTTCAACGTTCAAGCAGTATAATGGTGCTCCTTTATGAAATTATAAGACGGGTACCGCTTTATGTGACGACATTTACAGATGTAAGAAATAAAGGATGACCTTGACATTTAAAAGAATTAGTCAGTCTTTAAGATTTATATTTTAAAAATAACTTTTTAAAAATATTCTAATCATTATTATATATATAAAATGTATTTTATATACCATCACTTTAGTTGTAATTAAAAGTCTTTGAGATAGAAAGAGTTAGACTTTTTTATCATTATCATGACAATGAAAGTTGTTCATTGATGTAAAAGAAAATTAGTAAGAATATGAGAGAAAATTAATATTTTAATTCTAATTTTTTTTCTTTTAAATTCTTTAATATTTTATATGTATACCGACAGGTTGATATCAATTTCAATTAAATAACTGTTCAGATCCAAACATAAGAACCATTTTGGTGTATATATTGGATTAAAATATTTTTATTAAATTAATTATAAAATATATTATAATTTTTTATATTAATTGTTACAAAGAAATCAAAATTAGAAAGATATAGGTTATATCATTAATCACCAAATTTTAATTCTGAAATGAAAATATAAAGTAATACATTTTATAAATGTAAAGAAACAATAATCAAAGATTGTAACGGAGATTAAATAAGTAAAGTATTGACAATGAAGTAAAACGGGGATAAATGTCACTCCTTCCCTTTACTTTTACTTGTCCACGTTAACATATCAAGGAAAAAAATAATCTTCTTCTCATTTTAACCTTCACATTAATTATTTATTTTCAAATCATTTTCTGAGGCTATTGAGACTATATACCAATAAATATGGATATTATGATAAAATATATATTTTTTTATTAATTTTCAAAGAACGTGCAAAGTCAAAAGTGAACAAGTTATGTGTAGGAGCATTAAAATAACTTTTGGTACAATTTTGCATTGCTATTGTTCGTCCTCTCTTCACGTTTAAAGTATTGACAAAGAAGGAAAACGGGGATAATAGAAATAGAAAAGAAGATAAATATAGAATAGAAAAATAGACATATATTTTTAGTAATGTGGCCTAGTAATATGGACGAAGGGAGTACTTCATTTTTATTAATTCTTAAAGAACGTGAAAAGTTAAGTATAGTAATGTGGCCAAGTAATATGAGACGGAAGAAGTCCTTCATTTATTAATTCTTAAATAACGTGAAAAGTCAAAAGTGAACAAGTAAAACTGCATGGAGGAAATAAATATGTGTCGGAGAATTAAAATCGAAGTGCACACGTGTATACATGAGAAGAGAATAAATATTCAGTACTATAACATATATCCACGTGAGATTTTATTAATTCTCAAAGAATGTGAAAAGTAAAAAATGAACAAATTAAAGTGCACGGAGGAAATAAATTTGCTTAGGAGAATTAAAAATAAACTGCATATGTTTATACATGAGAAGAGAATAAATATTCAACTAGAATACGAAAAATCAAAAGTGAACAAGTAAAAGTGCACGGAGGAAATAAATGTGTCAGACAATTAAATTTGAAGTGCATATGTCTATACATGAGAAGAGAATTAAATATTAAGTACTATGACACATGTCTATGTCATTTTTATTAATTCTTAAAGAATGTGAAAAGTCAAGCATAGTAATGTGGCCAAGTAATATGAGACGGAAGAAGTACTTCATTATTAATTCTTAAATAACGTGAAAAGTCAAAATGAACAAGTAAAAGTGCACGAAAGAAATAAATATGTGTCGGAGAATTAAAATAGAAGTGCACACATGCATACATGAGAAGAGAATAAATATTCAGTATTATGACATATATGCACGTGTGATTTATTAATTCTCAAAGAATGTGAAAAGTCTAAAGTGAACAAATTAAATTGCATGGAGAAAATAAATTTGCGTAGGAGAATTAAAATTGAACTACATATGTCTATACATGAGAAGAGAATAAATATTCAGGTAGAACACGAAAAGTCAAAAGTGAACAAGTAAAAGTGCACGGAGGAAATAAATGTGTCAGAGAATTAAATTTAAAGTGCATACGTCTATACATGAGAAGAGAATAAATATTAAGTACTATGACACATGTCTACATGGGATATAATTGTTGGATAAAGTGTACAAATTATATAGCTCACGGTACAAGAATTTAATACGGGTACAATTCGTGAAGCTGTTGGTACAAGCTTAGGGAGCCGTGTTCGTCCCCCTAAGCCGCTTATATATAATGAAAATATGCAAAATTATTAGCAATAAAATTGCTCTTTTTATTTTTCTCTCGGTATTTATTATTCGCATTGGAGCTCGAGTAAATTTGACTTCATATCGGGAAATCTTATTGAGTGGTAAAACACTCCCTAACAAAGATAATTTCACACTCAACATTCAAACTAGAGAAATTTCACTAGGGATAAATAAATACATATTAATCCACCACAACCGTGAATCGTGATAACAAAATTGCAATTATAATTAGGAATTCATTGAAAGATGATGGAATTTTACGTGTACTTTCATCTAGGGCTGGGCATATTTCGGTTCAAACCGAAAAAACCGACCGAACCGAAGTTAATTTTAGTTTCGGTTTATTCGGTTTGGTTCAGTTTAAATTTATAAGATTTTAACAATTCGGTTCGGTTTTTTATTTATGCAAAATTTAATTCAATTAAATCGAAAAAATCAAATTTTAACTAGCCACTTTTTTCTTGAAACATATTATATATATTGGGCTTCTGCCCAAAAATAATAAACTAAAGAGGCCTAAATCCCAATCCCAAAATAAAATAGCCAACCCAATTAGTAGCCCTTTAAGCTAATGTATGATCCGTGTTGTGAATATATATATATATATATATATATATATATATATATTGTATGTCTCTTTCTGGTCTCTCTATACGTGACGGCTTTGCTCCTGTTCAGATGTACTAATACTGTTACTGTTTCCTGTTTCCTCCGAGCTTAGAAAACATTGCTCTAATTTTAGCTTATGTTTGTTAAAAATTGCTTGAAATTGTCCAAATGCCTACTTGTGGCTGTGGGAAAGTTTCCATATCTAAACCGTATAAACCGAACCGATATTACAAAAATCGAACTGAATCGAAGTTATTTCGGTTCGATTTCAGTTCCCATTTTTTACGAACCGAAAACCGAAAAACTGAATCGAATTTGTAAAACCGAACCGAACCAACCGAACGCCCAGCTCTATTGAGTTTCATCTTTCTGTCCTAATTAAAATTTAAATTTTAAATGAAGGGGTACCCCCAACAAGTTATGACATGAGATATTACATGTTAGATTTTTTGCAAACACATAAAATGTCAATCTTTTCTAAAAAAATAAAAGAAAAATAAAAAAAATATCATATATTAGATATCATAAAAGATTGACATTGTTGGTTTGATATAGATAGTTGAATATCAAACCAAAAAGAAATAAAGTAGACGGTTTACTGTTTACAAACGAAATTTTCTACTCCAACCATAAAAAGAAAAAAAGAAATTTTCTACTCCAACCAAAATAAGAAAAAAGCGAAATTTTCTACTCCAACCAAAATAAGAAAAAACGAAATTTTCTACTCCAACGCATAAAAGGAAAAAAAGAAATTTTGTATTCCGTCCATAACAAAAGATTTTTGAATCTTGTGATCCTAAATTAAAGATTTATGTATTGTACTAAAATGTCATTTGAATCTTGTGATTTTAAACTTGTAACGTCGAATGTTTGAATTGATAACTTGCTAAATATAGAAAACAACACTATTTTTGGGGCAACATAAAAAGAAAAGTAAGACGCTCTATTGAGACGGAGGGAGTACTAACAAAGTACCGTTTTAACTTGTTTGTGTTACTTTCCTATTTAATCTGTTTCAAACGGAATGCATCTTTCCTTCTTTAACAACTCATCAATTTCAACTTTTTACACGACGTGTTTAAGACCATAAGATTAAAGGTACATTATATATATATATATATATATATATATATATATATATACTCCCTCCGTTTCAATTTATGTGAATCCATTTGAATGGGCACAAAGTTTAAGAAATAAGAGAAAACTTTTAAACTTGTGATCTTAAATGAGTCACATATAAAGATAAAGCGTTTCAAAATATTGAAAAGTGGTCATTCTTTTTAGCACGAACTAATAAGAAAATAGATTCATATAAATTAAAACAGATGAAGTATAATTTAAGTCACAATTTTTTTATTTTTTTTTATTTTCTTAAACCTCATGTCAATTCAAATCGGATAAACAAATTGAACCGGAGGAAGTAATTAATGTTTGGTGAAGTTAAAGAAGCAAAGTCAAAAAAGTAAGGGTATTAGCCTTTTTAGCTAGGGTGAAACGGAAACGGCCAAGCCGAACGCTAAAATTCACACATTTTACGTTTGAGCGTTTTGGTCGTTGGAATATCGTATGAGTAACGTAACGGTGATCGGCACCTTATCCGCGTTAGGAACAAAGTCGTGAACAACGAAAGAAACGCGTTTGGCTGACTTTTCAAATTAAATCCCTTCAATTTTTTGGTCTGACGTTGACGTTTTTTTCTTTCTCTGTTGTTATTCTCATAGGCCAATAGCCTTATTGTTGTGATTTGCCTCCAAGTTGCCACAGGCAATCCATAGAATTTAGGATTTCTCTATAATATAGGTGTACTAGACGGCTTACAGCATATACCCAATATTTTAGATTATAGTGTATGTAGTTATGTTTGAATAGTAATAATATATATATTTTATATTGCTAATAAATATACATAAGTTTGTACTGTTTTTATGCATATATATACTATGTTCAAAACATGATTAATATAACATTATAGTTTGTGCTCCGTATCCAAACTTTATTTTATTAGTGTTTGCTATAAATACAAAGTTGGCAAAAATTTATTAATAGTTTTTAAAAGAGAAGACTTGTTTAAAAGGAAACTATTTTCCTCTCTTTGAGATAAAACAATAGCAATATTTAAGCATCAGTTGATACTTTGAATTTCGATTCGATTCATTTAAAGGTGTAAAATATTCTATTGTTAATGTATGTAGGCTGAACCTAAATTATGTGTATGTAGTTGTGTTTGGGTAGTGATAATATATATATATATATTATATTGCTAATAAGCATACATAAGTTTGTACTGTTTTTATGCATATATATACTATGTTCAAAACACGATTAATATAACATTGTAGTTTGTACTTCGTATCCAAAACTTTATTATATTAGTGTTTGCTATGAATACAAAGTTAGCAAAAATTTATTAATAGTTTTTAAAAGAGAAAACTTGTTTAAAAGGAAACTATTTTCCTCTCTTTGAGATAAAACAATAGCAATATTTAAGATAGTTTCCTCTCTTTGAGATAAAACAATAGCAATATTTAAGCATCAGTTGATACTTTGAATTTTAATTCGATTAATTTAAAGGTGTAAAATATTCTATTGTTAATGTATGTAGATTGGACCTAAACAATAATTATTATTTTTTATTAAATTTTGATTTGGATAATTCTAATTCAAATTATTAAATTAATTTTACATGATTAAAACAAAACAAAGTAAAAACTTGATTTTCTATTTAAACGAAGAACTACTATTTTTTAATTTTTGGTAAATATTCTTGGTTTAGCTCATTTTACTTGTCATGTTGTCTTTTGCACAGTTTTTTAAGGAAACGTCAATTAGAATTATAATTTGACTAATTTATCTTATTCATTATTTGATCTCCATTTAATATTATTTTTTCTTTTACGACATTAATCTCTTTTCACATTTATTAAAGTAAGAATAAAAATGAAAAAAGTAATTAAATTCTATCTTATTTTAAAATATAAATATTTTAAGTATATTTGTTTTAGTAAACATAAAAAATAAATGACATGACGGAATATCAAATACAACAGTTAAATATCTAGATTAGATCTCAGGCTAATATAAGAAAAGAACGGAAATTGTATGGGTTGACTACTAAATCTTTTGAAGAAAAGCAATAATATGGGGTCCATGTTTTTTGCCGTACAATAATTTCATTTGCTCCCACTAATGGGTTGATACGCATGTGACAATGAATCCACCATTATTGACTTAATGAGGATACTTTGGGAATTACATGAATATTGTTTGATTTTTTAATATGGGGTGCACGTTTTTTTTTTTTGACATTGTTTTTTTTTTAATATGGGGTCCACTTTTTTTTACATGAGTTTGGAGATGGTGGGGTCCACTTTTTTTCCTTTTTTTTTAATATTGCTTGGTGTTTTTAGTATGGGGCCCACCTTTTTTTTTTTAAGGGTGACTGACGACGAAGCATGGGTAAACCCATGCTGTTTCTATATAGTAAGATAGATTAGGGCTGGGCATAAATACCGAAAATAGAAAAACTGAACCGAACCGAACTAGTTTGGTTCGGTGTTTGGTGTCCACCGTCAAAAAACCGAAACCGAAATAGCCGAACCGAAGTTTGATAAAACCGAAAAACTGAATGTGCACCGAAATTTAATACATTACCCAAAAAAATTAAAATAGTGTAGGCCCATTAAGTTTAAAGCCAGAAAAAACCCAATTGTACCAAGTCCTCTTTTGCATTTATATCCCTAATTTTCCACTTCAGTTAAGAAAAACAAATATCCTTAACAAAGGAAGGTAACTAGGATGTGTTTTTAGGATTAATGTATGTCCTTTATGTGTTTTCTTAATTATTCTTACGGTATGTATATAACACCTGGTAATCCTATATCATGATTATAGTTTTCTGTTCTTGTGTATCCTGTTTGTTTGATTTTGATTTCAATTTATCAGTTTTATATTTTATTGCTTTTAAGAATACGAATTAGTGTCAATGGAATCGCTTCTAATATCATATCAAAAAAACCGAATTGAAAAAACCGAAACCGAACTTTAAAAAATCGAAACCGAAAGAACCGAACCGAACTAGTTTGGTTCGGTATTTGGTGTCCACCTTCAAAAAACCGAACCCAAAATAGCCAAACCGAACCGAAAAACCGAACGCCCACCCCTAAGATAGATGGCGTATGCCCGTGCTGCGCACGGGCCCAACATTTTGGATTATAGTGTATCTATGTGTATGTAGTTGTGTTTGGGTAGTGATTATATATATATATATATATATATATATATATATATATATATATATTCAAAACACGATTAATATAACATTATAGTTTGTGCTCCGTACCCAAAACTTTATTATATTAATGTTCGCTTCGAATACAAAGTTTGCAAAAATTTATTAATACTTTTTAAAAGAGAAGTCTTGTTTAAAAGGAAACTATTTTCCTCTCTTTGAGATAAAACAATAGCAATATTTAAACATCAGTTGATACTTTGAATTTTAATTCGATTAATTTAAAGGTGTAAAATATTCTATTGTTAATGTATGTAGATTGGACCTAAACAATTTTTTTTTTATCAAATTTTGATTTGGATAATTCTAATTCAAATTATTAAATTAATTTTACATATTTAAAACGAAACAAAGTAGAAATTTGATTTTCTATTTAAACGAAGAACTACTATTTTTTAATTTTTGGTAAATATTCTTGGTTTAGCTCATTTTACTTGGCATGTTGTCTTTTGCACGGTTTTTAAGGAAACGTCGATTAGAATTATAATTTGACTAATTTACCTTATTCATTATTTGATCTCCATTTAATATTATTTTTTCTTTTACAACATTAATCTCTTTTCACATTTATTAAAGTAAGAATAAAAATGAAAAAGTAATTAAATTATATCTTATTTTAAAATATAAATATTTTAAGTATATTTGTTTTAGTAAACATAAAAAATAAATGACACGACGCAATAACAAATACAACAGTTAAATATCTAGATTAGATCTCAAGCTAATATAAGAAAAGAAAGGAAATTGTATGGTTTGACTACTTAATCTTTTGAAGAAAAGCAATAATATGGGGTCCATGTTTTTTGCATACAATAATTTCATTTGCTCCCATTAATGGGTTGATACGCATGTGACAATGAATCCACCATTATTGACTTAATGGGGGCATATTTTTTAATATGGGGCACATTTTTTTTTTTGACATTGCTTTTTTTTTTAATATGGGGTCCACATTTTTTTTTTTTGATATTGCTTGATTTTTTTACTATGGGGTCCAACTTTTTATTTTTTATTTTTTTACATGAGTTTAGAGATTGAAGGGGGGGGGGGTGTCCACTTTTTATTTTATTTTATATTGCTTGGTGTTTTTAGTATGGGGCCACCTTATAATATTTTTTTTTAAGGTGATTGACGACGAAGCATGGGTAAAACTCATGCTTCTATATAGTAGTAATACCACTGAAGAAATAGATAAATAACTTACCATTCGACCAAGTTCACCATTCAATCTTTCTGGAGTATGGATGCCAACAGAATGTTAGATCAATTCTAAGTAATATAGAAGTTGACGGACAGACCATGAGTTCACACCGTAATTTCTAGAAAATTCGCCTGTGGATCCACTGATTCATAATTCTTCATATATGACTAGAGATTTTACGTTTGAGTTCTAAAATTGAAGAAATTTTAATAGAAAGCGTTTTATGTTTTCTGATGAACTTAGTCAGTGCAAAATTAAGTTATTCAAGTCATTAAATTATGAATACTTGATAATTAAATTAAAAATGACCAATAAGTTTCAAATACTTGGTAATTTTCTAATCTACTCCTTTAACTTTATCGGTCTTTTGAATTTCTTTCAAATTATTCCGCTAAAAGAATCTGTTGGTTAAGAACAATTAGTTGTTACGTTACCTTCGGATCAATTAAATTATATCTAATCCCATTTCACATGTTCGATCAAGGCAGTTGTGTGAACTGATTATATTAAAGTATATGCGTGGAACTTTATTCCAATTATAAAGCTGACAGATTCCTAACAAGAAGGAATATTTACATACAAACAATTGGTCTTATAATCGGTCGTTTAATACTTTGAAATAGTGCAACCAAGCCTTTTATTAGTAGTTCCTCTTACTTTTATTTCCTTCCATTTTTATTAAGCCATTCAGATTCCTTTTCACGTTCCAAAATTATTAAAACTTGTATAACTTTCCGACTATGCAGGCTTTTTGACATAATACAGCTCTCCCTAAAAGAATACGTAAAAGTTAAACTACCCAAAAGAACATAAAAAAGTGTATTGCATGTGGACTGTTGGTCACAAATGGATGATTAAGAACGTAATCAAGAGATCAATTTGTTAATTGAATTAACTTGTTAAGAATGAGCAAATTGGCGTAAATAGACAGATTTAGGCAGTAATATTTGGTGGAAGGGGTGATTGATTACTGATATGAATGACAAATAGGTCATGTTGTATATAATCCAAACAAGAATTGTTAGGTCCAAGGTTTCACCTATTAATTTTGATGATAACAAATCAATATAATTATTAATAAAAGAACATTTACTTGTGGTAAATTTATTTTTGGTACAGGTTTATTTGATTAAGAAGGATTTGGTGAGTATCTAATCAAATATGGAAAAGAAGATATGGAAGAAAATGATTTCCCAAATCAAGTTACAAGAATCATGGAAAGGATATTTACTATAGTGAAGATTTATTACAATATTAATTTTATGGAAGGAAAATATCTCTATGGCTACACTACAATCTAGAGGTTGGAAAATCTTTGAAATCAAGAAAAAAGAGGTTGAGACTATTTGCTGGAAATTATCCTACGAAGACATTTACAAAGAAATAATATTTCCACTACAACCATTTCCACTACAACCTATTTTGGGAAGCATAACGTAGCAAGAGTTATGAAAATATGGGGTGCTGAGTAATATATTTTACGGCTAAATGTGAAGGAAGGAAAGCACACAAAGATGCAGCAGTAACTAAATATATAAAGTCCAAATTCAAGAAGACGAATGTGATTACATTCTAATCAAGATCCACGGTGAATGAAGAGGATCTTGAAATTCTCTTGGGTTGTCTAAATAAAAGCTCATACTTGTACAAGCCAGAAAAAAAGAGCGCAGAGAAATTAGTGGGAGAATATTATATTTTGAAAAGAAAAAAAAGATATTCTACGGAAGGGAAATATATTCAAGTTTGAGATTTGAATATATTATGGAAAGGAAGGTATTGGATTTACACTACAAAATTATGGAAACATGAGATGCTGGAGAACATATTTGGTGCTCAAAGGAAAGAAAATATTCAAGGCTGTTATTGAATCCAAGGCTAAACGATATAATAGACAAGTATATTTTCAAATATGACTAAAAGATACTTCATCAAGAAATTAATGGAAGGTATAAGAATGGTCAAAGATACCCAAAAGGAAAAAGTAGCAAAATCCATTAAATGTGCCAAAATCAGATTTGCATACTATTACTTCCAATGACTAAAAGACAAAAGAGATTCTTTAGATCAATTAAGGGAAAGATATGAATAATCTTTAAGAATTTATATGGTGACTCATACGGTTGTGAAAAGTAATTCCACCAAGGAGCAATGTGAAGATATCATGTGCACAAAAAGAAAAGTCAAGAAAACCTTCAACTAGTATATTCAGCTACGTACAAGTGGAAGATATTATCCAAAATTGGAAGATTGCATTTATGAGGAGCAACAGCTAGGATATTCGCAGACCAAGTATAAAAGGAGAAGACTCTACAACAGTCAAAGCACGCAGCCACTTATACTTTTGTCTCAACCTTCTCAAGTTCTTTGCTCTACTTTTCATAAGCATTGTAATTCTGAGTGACTTACTGTGTAAACAAAAAAGAGAGGAGAGATATAGTATAGTTGGTGAGGCTTTGTATTGAGAGGTTGTGTCATTGTTCGTTTCTTTGGTGAGCGAGTGAAAACCAAAGAGTCGTTGTTGGTAAGCGAGTGAAAAACCAACTTTGTGCGTTGTTGGTGAGCGTGTCAAAACCAACCCTTGTTCGTTGTTGGTGAGCGAGTGAAAACCAACCTTGTAAATGTTGGTGGTGAACGAGGAAAACCACAAAGGCTGTACTCAACTCAAACTACGAAGAGCTTAAAGAGATAACCTCCTTGCAACCCAAGGGGACTGGATTAGGATACCACATTGGTTCCGAACCAGTATAAAAATTTCTGGTGTCATTTATTTTATTGTTCTCATATTATATTCTGCACCCTTGCTATTTATTGTGGTTTATACTTGTGCAAATCGAAGGACTGATAATTTTGTGCAGGCTGTCTCGCTATCAGTCGACTGACGCCAAACAGTAGTCGACTAGATTTTTTTTAACAGGCTTACAATTCACCCCCCCCCCCCTCTTGTACTTTCAATTGGTATCAGAGCCTCGTCTCACATTTTTGTTTTTGCTTAACAGCAAGTGAGGAAAGATCCATGGCAAGGCATCAAATTACTGAAGCCATATTTCAAGAGGGACTCTCAACAAGCAGGCCACCCTACTTCAATAGTTTATACTACAGTCAGTGGAAGGCCAGAATGAAGATCTATGTTCAATCGACAGATTATAGAGCCTGGCTAGTTATTCAGAATGGGCCACGACCTATTCCAAATAATAGTGATGGAAAGAAGATTGAAAAAGAAACATCTATGTTTGACTACACAAAAGAATATTTGGATATTATGGAAACAAATGCTAGAGCAATGTACCTACTCTATTGTGCTCTTGGTGAAGAAGAATATGAGAAAATATCCGCTTGTAAAACTGCTAAAGAAATATGGGACAGATTGGAAGCTATCCATGAGGGCACCGTAAAAAATAAAGAATATCAAGAAAACTTGGAAAAGGCATCCAACAATGTCAAAAGGAAAAGAAGAAAGAAGCAGAAAGCTCAATCCATCCAGAATCAAGAAGTCCAACAAAGAGAGAACATACACTGCTATGAATGTGGTAAACTTGGACATATTAAATCAAAGTGTCCTAACAACAACAAGAATAATAATTCTAGAACTTCAACTTGGAGCGACGAGGATGAATCTGATAAAGAGAGTAATCATGGAGAAATGGCGCTCATGTGCTTCTTGGAAGGAAAACAAAGCGACAAAAATTACAGAACCTCTTCTTCGAGTGATGAGGAAGAAACCGATGAGGTATGTCATACTCCTATCATGACTTGTAATAATTGTGATGATTTACAGGAAACTCTAGATCTAGCTTTGAATGATTTGCAAAGAATTCTTGGTGCATTCAAGAAAGTTCAACGAGAAAAGAAAGACTTGGATATTCGACTTACGGAATGTCAGACTAAATATGACTTACTTCAAGAAGAAAATTCTGAATTGCACAAGCAAATGAAGACTTTGCACAAATCTTCTAGTCACCAGTTTGATCAATGGAAGTCAACTCATCTCCTTAAGAACTACCAGTTGACTGAAAAGGGATCCACTAGTAGATGCCCTACTTCAACCAAGTCAACTCAGGTAAGGTTCAAGTCGACTAATAAGGAAACTACAGGCGAACACTCTTATTCTCATATTATATGTCATTACTGTGGTAATTCTGGACATAAAGCATTTACGTGCATTTATGCTAGAAATCATGTAAGATCTAAATATGTTTGGAGACCCAAACACGTACATGTATCTCCAACTACACAATTTACTAACCATGAAGGACCCAAAAAGACTTGGGTACCAAACGCAAACTAATTTGTTTTGTAGGAACTCCTTGAGTCTAGCCATAAATAGAATCATTGACATTTGCATAGCGGCTGGTCAAGGAACGAGATTAAAGTTGCTTCAAAGTTCATATGTATTCTACAAATTGAAGGAACTACAACATATGATGGTAAAGTTTAAATAAATGGTATTACTGAAGATTATTCAAGTTTCTCTTACTTCATTACGTGATGTATATCTGGCTATTATTTAATTAGTCAATTATATATGGTTTGAGTCGACTAATTGCATCATGCTACTATTTTGGTACTGATTATAACCTTGAACTAGAGTCTTTGAATGACTAGAATACATGGCTTGCACATTTTTAATATATATATATATATGTCACAAGTTATTAGGACAAGCAAGCATGCAATCATTATTGATATCATACGAATTTAATTCATATATATGTGGGTATGAGATTATTCTTAAAGGAATCGCATGTATGATATTCTCTTTCTTGGTAAGAATACTAACGCCTCATTCAAAGCCCAAGAACATTGTATAACTCGAGGCCTTCATAACCTCCTCATATGGACATATTCAAAATCTTGAAGGCGAGAGGTATGTATTCACAAGTTACATGAGTTATGATTTTGATCTATCTTAACGAACTCTTCATATGAGATATGAAAAGGAAGGAAAATCATTTCTTGATTATTCTCATCCTTTTGGTTGCAAATGTATATCGTCATGGTAAGGACCAAGTGGTAAAATTCATGGCATATTCTGTAATCTTTATTATCTTTATTCACGTTCTCTTTAGACTAATGTGTGTTGAAGTGAAATTGAGCATGAAGATGAAGAGCGTACTCTGGACCACAAGAAATCGATTGATATGAATATGTATGTACGATATTAATCAGAGATGAAGCTTTGAAATAAATGAAAGATTCCAGCAATGCAAAAATAGTTGAATGCAAATGAAGGAAATAACATATGGGAACTTATTGACAAGACAAACGAGTTGAAATTATGGATATTCAGATGAACCTGATCGAAATGGTAAGATTGTAGGAACTAAGGGTAAACTTGTAGCCCAAGGTTTCACAACAAGAAGGTTTGCTTCATTCTTAAGATTTTTATTAGTATGTTAGTTCTCATGAGCATACTATAAAGCCTTTTTCAGAATGCATGTCAAAAGTATTTCTTTAGATGATTTACAATTGAAAAATATTTTGTCAAGCATCTTCCAATAGTTTATTTTTTTTTAAAGAGTACTTATGCTACTGGAATTTTATTCTTGATTTGAAACCATCCCAAGAAAACAGTAAGGGAAGTTAATTCTTTGTTCCAAAAATGATTTTTCAAAAATCATGATTGTCATTTTATAGTTACATTTATTTATATCTCATATTAAAACGAGAAGGTGTACAAAGAATTTCATAAGATTTTACAAGGTATTCGAACTTGAAATGATTACAAGGGTGAGTTAACATACTTCTTCAAGTTTCAAATAATGCAAAGGTAGATGAAAGGTTCTTCAACGAAGCCAAGTATTCCAAAGGATTACTCAAGAGATTGTGTATGGAAAAGTCATTGAACATGAATACTCTAGTAAACTCATCATATCTCTCTTGCAAAGAAGAACATCAGTAAGTACACAAATCAAATGTAGTGTCAAGTTTTGATCTAGCGGGATACTCTCAGATACAAACCTTGCAGGAGACAAAGTTGACTGGCATATCATGAAAATTCAAGAGCAAAGATTCACAATCTTCTCCATAGCGAATAAAAGATTGCATGGAAGTCTGCCTTGAGAACATTGAATATCAAATGGAGATATTTTCTCACATTGAAGAAAGTAATTAGTATGATAATATATGGTGGATAATTTTGTATCCTTTTCTGGTGAGAAGGATTCATTTTTCTCTTAACCTATACGCTTTTATTATTTGTGAGTTTGGAAGTACATGATGGTCTCCTTGTTATTCTTTTCTTATAACATACTCTTAAAATTGGCTCAAATATTTTTCCACTATTTTACATTCTGAAAACCTTCCTCAATTTTTTATTGATTGTACTTTAGCTAACATGTGTGATTTCTTCAATTGGTACTTACAAACACTCTCAGTTGACTCAAAATGTTTGTACTATTTGGTTATTATGCTTTATGTGGTTACTAACTCTTTTGATATATGTATAATAGTTACTTTTCTCAAACTAGAGCGAAATTCCTTCTTATAAAATTGAATATTTAAAGGTATTTTTTTTCATTATCCTTGAATACTTATGGATTATGGTTCCTAGTTGACTTGTATTGATCACTGCATTAGCTGGATCTATTATGTGTTAATTGATCCTTTTGATGATGTCAAAAGGGGGAGAAGTTTTCCTGTACAAAACGTTTGCTTTGTTAGTATCTTTAGACAGGAAATGCGCAAGAAGAAGGAGAAAGCATAAAGTGAGGGGGAGCCACTCTTTCAAGTTTTCCTTCAAGAATAAAGGAACATATATTCAGGGGGAGTTCACTAACTCGGGGAAGTTCACATCCTTCTTATCATCTTTGATTCTGTCTTTTATTAAAATTGAAAGTTTTGTACTCAATGGTTTGCCATCATCAAAAAGGGGGAGATTGTTAGGTCCAAGGTTTCACCTATTAATTTTGACGATAACAAACCAATATAATTATTAATAAAAGAACATTTACTTGTGGTAAATTTATTTTTGGTACAGGTTTATTTGATTAAGAAGGATTTGGTGAGTATCTAATCAAATATGGAAAAGAAGATATGGAAGAAAATGATTTCCCAAATCAAGTTACAAGAATCATGGAAAAGATATTTACTATAGTGAAGATTTATTACAATATTAATTTTATGGAAGGAAAATATCTCTATGACTACACTACAATCTAGAGGTTGGAAAATCTATGAAATCAAGAAAAAAGAGGTTGAGACTATTTGCTGGAAATTATCCTACGAAGACATTTACAAAGAAAGAATATTTCCACTACAACCATTTCCACTACAACCTATTTTGGGAAGCATAACGTAGCAAGAGTTATGAAAATATGGGGTGCTGAGTAATATATTTTACGGCTAAATGTGAAGGAAGGAAAGCACACAAAGATGCAGCAGTAACTAAATATATAAAGTCCAAATTCAAGAAGACGAATGTGATTACATTCTAATCAAGATCCACGGTGAATGAAGAGGATCTTGAAATTCTCTTGGGTTGTCTAAATAAAAGCTCATACTTGTACAAGCCAGAAAAAAAGAGCGCAGAGAAATTAGTGGGAGAATATTATATTTTGAAAAGAAAAAAAAGATATTCTACGGAAGGGAAATATATTCAAGTTTGAGATTTGAATATATTATGGAAAGGAAGGTATTGGATTTACACTACAAAATTATGGAAACATGAGATGCTGGAGAATATATTTGGTGCTCAAAGGAAAGAAAATATTCAAGGCTGTTATTGAATCCAAGGCTGGACGATATAATAGACAAGTATATTTTCAAATATGACTAAAAGATACTTCATCAAGAAATTAATGGAAGGTATAAGAATGGTCAAAGATACCCAAAAGGAAAAAGTAGCAAAATCCATTAAATGTGCCAAAATCAGCTTTGCATACTATTACTTCCAATGACTAAAAGACAAAAGAGATTCTTTAGATCAATTAAGGGAAAAATATGAAGAATCTTTAAGAATTTATATGGTGACTCATACGGTTGTGAAAAGTAATTCCACCAAGGAGCAATGTGAAGATATCATGTGCACCAAAAGAAAAGTCAAGAAAACCTTCAACTAGTATATTCAGCTACGTACAAGTGGAAGATATTATCCAAAATTGGAAGATTGCATTTATGAGGAGCAACAGCTAGGATATTCGCAGACCAAGTATAAAAGGAGAAGGCTCTACAACAGTCAAAGCACGCAGCCACTTATACTTTTGTCTCAACCTTCTCAAGTTCTTTGCTCTACTTTTCATAAGCATTGTAATTCTGAGTGACTTACTGTGTAAACAAAAAAGAGAGGAGAGATATATTATAGTTGGTGAGGCTTTGTATTGAGAGGTTGTGTCATTGTTCGTTTCTTTGGTGAGCGAGTGAAAACCAAAGAGTCGTTGTTGGTAAGCGAGTGAAAAACCAACTTTGTACGTTGTTGGTGAGCGTGTCAAAACCAACCCTTGTTCGTTGTTGGTGAGCGAGTGAAAACCAACCTTGTAAATGTTGGTGGTGAACGAGGAAAACCACAAAGGCTGTACTCAACTCAAACTACAAAGAGCTTAAAGAGATAACCTCCTTGCAAACCAAGGGGACTGGATTAGGATACCACATTGGTTCCGAACCAGTATAAAAATTCCTGGTGTCATTTATTTTATTGTTCTCATATTATATTCTGCACCCTTGCTATTTATTGTGGTTTATACTTGTGTAAATCGAAGGACTGATAATTTTGTGCAGGCTGTCTCGCTATCAGTCGACTGACGCCAAACAGTAGTCGACTAGATTTTTTTTAACAGACTTACAATTCACCCCCCCCCCCCCCCCCCCCCTCTTGTACTTTCAAGAATCACCTGCTCGCCACAAAAATATATACACAACACACAGTAGATATACAAATTATTCGCCTATGTGTGTGTTATAGTACATTTTTTGCTATAGAGAAACAAAAAGGAATGTTAAATCAACAATATCTTACAATGACATACAAATTCATAGGCTGAGTCAGGAACACATTTTCATCGCAGCAGGACTCAGATTTATTAGTGTTATTCCCATCTAATATATACTACTTTACACATATAATACATTAATCCTTAGATATTACCTGGAAATTAGTGGGATTAAAGTTACTTTAGCAGTATTAATGTTAGTTGAAACATAAAGAAAAAGAGTTCGTAACCCCGCTTAAATCCTGGATCCATTGCACAAAGAAATGGCTTTATTTATTTTTCTTAGGACCTTCAATTTCGAAACATTGCAAATGATTTTCATTTAGTAGATTGCAAAGCCTAGGTATTCTTCCACTAGCCAGGACTTGGGCCAACCTTCAGTTTTTTTACATATAATTAAAACAAGAGTATACAGAAATTAAGAAATAACAAGGCCTCAAATTGAGGCACCATTTTGCAACAAGGCCATTCTATGCTGTCTTGGTGTTGAAACTTGAAAACTTTTAGGAAGCTTGGCCCTTGGGTATTTTTTTTAGGAAAATTTACGGCTCATAACTACCTCTAAGACTTATTTATTAGTAATAACTATCTTTTTCTTAAATTATTTTTGGTAGCTTAATTATTTATCAAATTACCATCTATAACTTGTTTTTGTAACTGCAGTGTATTTCCCTAAAAATAAAGTAGCTCTCTCCCACTTACCAACAATCTCTTTTTTTTTTTTTTCAAATATCATTCTCTCACATCTTCAATTCATAACCGTATTTTACTCCCATTATTCTTCACCATAATTAGCACGATTTCTTCTTCTTCTTCCTTATCAATTACCCAATCTCTACAGGTAACCAATTTTCGTTATGTAGTTTGTTGTATTTCTCTTCAATTGTTCATAAATTTCATCGTCTTTACCTTCACTTTTCATTCAATTTTTTTTTTTAAAAATATTTTCAGCCATTGTTAGAATATCTTCAACAAGCTATAACTCTCCATTTTAATGGCGGATATTGATACTCCAAGCAAAAATACACCAGTGGCAACAAGAAAAGTAATGGAGGATCTCCAGCCAATGGCCGAAGCTCAACCATAACAATTCGTTTGCCAAATCTCCATGGATAGGCCGAAATAAGAGAAAAATTCTTCTTATGTTTGCTAATCATGTGGTGTTGTTTATCTTATGAGTGATGAAGAATAGTATTGATTATAGCAATATGATATTGTAGCATCATCTAGGAGCAAGAGAATAGGTTGTTGTTGTAGAAACACCATTGATGAGAGTTGTGAGCTTCATGCCCACCAGTGTTTGATAAAATGTTTCAATATATTTCAGTATATTTCAGTGTATTTCTGTATATCAACAAACAATATATCTAATTTTTCAGTATATTTCAGTGTATTATTTCGTTGTATTTAAATGGATTTATTTCGCTGTATTTAAATGGATTTATCTTTTTTTTTTGTAGAGCCTATTTTTACTCCACTTTGTTTTCACGATTTTTGTATTTCGTTGTATTTCAATGTATTTCTGCATTTTGTATTTCTAATTTATGAAATAGTTTCTGATATATTTCATTGTATTCCATTGTATATATGCATACTACAACTTTATATTTCTTAAACAATCAACCATATTTCATTGTATTCCAGCATATATTTTTCTACATTTGGAAGTTTTCGGATCTTTAGTGGTTTTTGAATTCAAAAAGTTTTGATTGATAAAAGTTGAGAGAGATTCGTGAGCTGTTATGGAATGCGTGAAATATGGTTGATTTAATTTAATTTATCATTTAAAAAGAAAAAGAAGAACCTGTTCCAAAAATATACTATTTTGACTCAACCCGATTTTGTATTTCCGTATATTTCACTGTATTTCAAAAGATCTGTTCCATAAATAGCTCCTGATTTCACTGGAGCGTGTTTACTGTTTACTGTATTTCTCTATATTTAAAAAAAAAAAACAAAAATACACGCGTTTTAAAATAAAAGTAGCTACGCTTGGTAATTTTGCATTTTATAGTTATATCTAGTTAGAAGCCAATAAAAGGTAGCTATTTATGTAAATTTTACTTTTTTTTTAAGTGATGGAATTAGCTGGCGCTAGCCTATGGTCTAAAGGGCCACTGGCTGCCATCCAGTTGACTGCCTATATAATGGAAGACAATATATAACATTATTATTGGACCGGTGACCTAAGAATTCTAAGAGTAGATTTATTTAAATTTGAAGAAGAGTTTGTGGATAACTGAGAGACGACATGTTAATCAAACTCATACGCTAATTTTTGAAACTAAGGAGTTTGAAAAAATTTTGGGAAACACAAAGCACAGCTCGCGTGTACAATGTGTGCGATAGTGTATGGCCAAGATTTCGTAGAACCGTGATGACAGTTAAATAGAGTGGCAAAGAATAAACATGTAATATAAATAATTAAATAATTGTGATATGTACAAAATATAAACAACCAAAGCAAATAAACTTACATCCCTCAAATAACAAATTGAGTCCACTGTGGTTAGAACCTGAAAGTCCCTAGCAGAATCATCATGTTGTTGCATCCTTTTTCACACAGATTAAACAAAATACAATTTATGTGACTCTAACAAAGTTACCACCTAGCATTTAAGGTATATTAGGGAACCTATACATTATTGATATATGTAACACAAATGGTTTGCAAAAACAAGTGAGATTTAGGTAAAAGAGTGCAAATATTTTTAAAGGACAGGTGTTAGACATCTTTTAGAATTCACAAAATGTAGTTCCTGATTGGATCTGATATAATTGAATGAGGAGGTGTAAAAGAATGATTTATTATTTACGAAGAATTATGAAAAAAGTCCGAACAAAGACTGATCAATCTGAATGTTATGTAGTGACAAAGGCGTGAATATTCGCATATGTATAAAAAATGTGTGTTATGCAGCTGCTACGACATATCAATGGTGACGAGAAGTGGACCTCGAGCTACGTCTCCATCAATTTCTTAGCAGAAGCTACTCCTAAATGGTGTATTACCAAATTAGGAATTTTACCGCCAACGGTCAGCATTTCATTTCCTTTCCTTTCCTTTATTTTTTCATTTTATGTAAAGTCCTTTGTTTATTTTGAGAAAATAAAAAGAGCTACTAGGTGCCACCTAGTAGATTTTTTTTTTAAAAAAAGTATGTTGTTGTACGAGTGAATAAGAAAACGTACAAAGAATGTATGTTGATAATTTAAAGTTGTTATTCCCGTGTTCAAATCAGTAATTTAAGAAAATAAGTTTCTGTTTTAACTTTTAAGAACCCAAAAAAGAGAAAAACTTTAAGAACATAAATGTAGAAGGATCAGAAAATTTCTGAGCCCAAAATTTTTTTGTGTGTCCTTAAGAAATTTAATCCTCTCGCAGTTGTCAAGCTTAATGGATTAATTCCTCATAGGATAGAACGGAAAACTATTCTGCTATAGTGGCAATGCAAATTGCAAAACTTCAGTGAACTCAAATGGCGGCAACAAATCACACTGGACACTTATGTTTTTGCTTTTGATGATGCAGAATGCAGGAGTGAGAGGAGAGTAAAAGGCGAATTTTTTCAATAGTAAAAATTTGAGGCAAAGCCTCGAAATTTATAGCCGAACGTTTGGGGTATCAACATGTGTGGACATGCTTGTTCGTAAAGGTAGTGTCTGTTCGTTTGGAAAAATAAAATCACGAATTTTAGATTAAAATTCTCGCGCGGAAAATATCAAAACTTGGGAAAATAAATAACGAACTTACCAAAATCCAAGCCGAAGCCGGAGCCGAGCGCCGCCGCCGCCGCGAGAGGAGATCCTCTTCTCAACTCTTTAAGAGCTAGAAGAAGTAATTCTATATAACAACACATAAGAAGTGTTTTCGGTCACAAATGTGGGTCAAAGAGCCTTTGCACCAATGAAAGTTGTTTGAATATAATTTCCCTCTATTTATTACTCACCATTTCCCAATTCACACTACTCTCATCTTTCAAGTCCATTCTTCAAAGCCCAACAAGAGTTTCCAAAAAAAAAAAAAAAAATAGAATTCAGAAAGAGATAGGAGGAATAGAAATTTATGATTTAGTTAAAATATATAAAGAAAGCTTTAAAGGATAAAAAAATAATTTGTAATGAATAAATAACTAACGAAAAGAATTTAATTGCAAAGTAAATAAAGCATGAAAGGAATTTTTCACAAGTAAATAAAGCGTGTAATTAAAAAATAATACTCAGATAATGGATTAAAAGATGAATAGGGTATACAATGAATTAGTATGAGAAGGAATTCTTTTTTGCAAGAATAGAAAGAAAAGGTATAAAATAGTTAGCAACTACCTTGACTTGAATGTATAAAGAATTGATAAAGTGTGTATTTCGAGGAAAAAGATACGGATAAAATGACTAACCATTAGCTGAAAAAAGAATTGACTAAGACCTCATTTGTTTACACTTAATGGAGTTCTGCATCTGAATGGTTCAGACTTTAGGCCATTAAGTATATCTGTTTACATTAAGATTTAAGCACTTTTTTCGTTTGACTAGGTCTTAATCATTAAGATCTTGAACAAGGTCTTAATCATTAAGATCTTGAAAAAAGTCTTAATATCATTAAGAGGTATTTTTGTACGAATAAATTTTACCACCACTCTATCCGCAATCACAGCTGCACCCCTACCCTCACACCACTCTATCCACAATCACAGCTCCACCCCTGCCCCTACCCCACCCACACCCCACCACCACCAATTACCCACCACCCGCCCCCATCTCACCCCCTTTCCACCCCCACGCCACCACCGCTAACCACTTTTGTCATCACAACCACCACCATCACCCCCACCTCACCCATTCACCTACATACCTACCCTTACCTACCCACACTCCATCCCACTAACACCACCACCACTAACCATATCTGCCATCACAATTATCATCACCGCTGCCACCACTATGACTACTACAACCAATCCTTACTACTAACCACCTCTACCATCATAACTAGCACCCCTGCCAACTACACCAACACCATCGCCAACCACTATACATTCTTCAGCCATCACTACCAACACTGTCAATTACTAACATTAACCAATTCCACCGTCACAACCACCATCACCACTACAAATCGCCACCATCGCGCCAGTTACTACAACACCAACCACCTTTACCATCAAAACTATCACACACCACCACTACTACAAAGAATCTCTACCATCACTAGCAAACATAAATTCTTTATTTTTTTTTATCAAATGCTAATGTTATTTTATTATATTTATATTTATTTTCTAATGTTTAGTTACTTTTTTTTTATTTGAATTGTATATTTATTACGTTTAAATAAATACATGCTGTCACGACACAATTTCACTAAGTCGCGCGGGCACCTACCTTTCTCACCTCGGTAAGTGAATCCTTATCCCAACCACCATAAAGACATGAATAAATAAATAAATAAATAAGCGGAAAAAGATAGAATAATTTAAGTCTTACAATAATAATATAAGAAAATGCGGAAGTAATGAAATACACCCCAGTATCTGGGCTGGTCATACAAGAGCATCTAACTAAATACTAAAAGTTTGAATAATAGTAATACATCAATTGTCTCAAAATCATGTCTTAGGACGGAAATAAAAACATAATCAAAGAAGAGTCTTCAAGGCGGCGAACGTCCTCATACTCACCCTGTAAGACTCGTAACAACAATCCTCGTCTACTATCAACCACGAGGAGTAGAGGTCGATCCCACCTGGAACTCTGCATTTATAAAAGAATGCAGCAAGTGCATGTCAATACAAACAACAAGTACTGGTAGGTATCATAGGCCGACTAAGATTAGCTAACATATATAAAGATAACAAAGCAAGATAAACACATAAACCAACAAGTACAAGTCAACACGAATCCGTATCCATAGTACAAGTCATCACCAATGTTATAGTATCTAAACCCAACTATACCAATGCTCAGTATAGTCAATTCGAAACAGTACATCACAATAGTATCACAACAAGTCATCACCTATGTTATAGCATCTACTCCCAACTGTGCCAAGTCTCAGTATAATCAATCCGAACCAGTATATCACAATAGTATCACCACAAGTCATCATAATCATAGGTACAATGCAATGCAACAATATATGTATGATGAATGCAATGCATATACACCGTACATATGTACTCCGATGATGGAACATCACATCTTGGCAGCACAACCCATAGGGGACCCGCAAAGTCCATGTACTACTCTTACGATCCCGACAAAGACCTTGGGCATCGGATACTCAATTGTCCCCGGCAAGAAACCTCAGGCAACGTACACTCAGTCCTCTTCGGTAAATGACCTTGAATGACGGACTTTCATCTCTCTTTTACGCTCTCCGATAGAAATCTCGAAGGCTACACTCCCTCACTTCCATCATCAGTACCAAACCATGCAGTATCAATGAATCATGGAAATGAGTATGAATACGATGCAATGTAATATCAATGTATCAATTCAATTCAAACTGTACCACACAGGGCACACAAGTAGTATTAATAATAAGGCTACACAATAAGCCACAATGGAATCACAATCTCATCTCAATACCAAATCAATTAAAGTACCGAAATATCATAGTCATGATATAACACTAGTCACAATTTCCCAATGTCTCAACGTGGCAACAAGCCAATAAATAAATAGAACAAGATAAGTAAATCAGCACAACAGGGTGGCTAGCCCCAAATCATACAACAAGGCCCAACCTAAGACAATATCCAACCCAAATTCGCACCCGAAGGTTTACATGCATTCTCTGATAATATCATCTAAACATACGCTTCGCTAATTGAAGTCTCACCATAAGGTAAACCACAACCGACTTGGAGAGCCGAACAACAAGGTCTCCAAATCAAACCTTAGTCTCCCCCTTCCGTTGATCCTCAAGATGATGAAAGTCTAAACATATCCAAATCATCAAATTAGAATCAAGAAGAACATCATTCAAGCCTTACTTCTATTCAAGACAAGGGCGGATCTACAGTAGGTGGTGTGGGTTTTCGGGAACCCATACCCGTCACCGTAGATCCTATAATGATATTAAAAAATAGATAAAGACTATAACAATATACAGATGGAATCCCACAACTAAATGGGTGGCTGTTGTAATGGCAAGGAAAAGACCCCTGGATTGGACATCATCCAGCAGAGCGGGATCGATTCCTGCTGGGCCACTTTTTTTAAATTCAATTCGCTTTTCAATTCCAAAAAGCAGAACACAGAAGACTGTACTATTTTTTTTCTCTTTTTTAGTTTAAAGAAAAAAAAACATAACTAAGTCAACTAAAAAGAAATTAGCTAATAAAATATACTTACTTTTACCCAAATTTCAAACAAAAAAAAGTGAGAAACAAGAAAAACATAGGGTTAAAAAAATATTGGGAACCCACAAGTTTAAAATCCTGAATCCGCCTCTGATTCAAGACCTAAATCCCAACCCATGGAACATGATTCATGAACCAGAAAGATGGAAATAGGAATATATAGGTCTCAACATGAAATTAATGTTCTAGGTGATCAATTCTCATCAATAATAAGCTAGGAGAACTAATAAAATACTTATATGAGGAGAACTAATAAAATACTTATATAAGGATTATAGGCAAAACCCCCAAATAAGCTAGGAGAACTAACAAAATACTTATATAAGGATTCTAGGCAAAACCCCCAAATTTAGGTATGAACCCTAACTCTCAATCCCATAATTTAGCCGCTAATTAAAAAGGAATCATGCAATATAGATCCTAATCATCAATTCCATACTTAATGAAGCTAACCCATTCAATGAATCAAGATTTAAAAGCTTAGAATGATGAATCCATTGAACCCTCTTTTAATCATCAAATTCTTAAAGAACTAGCATGATAATGGATTCCTAAGGTGATAAAGTAATCATGGAATGGAAAGGAAAGTAAAGGGACTTACCACAATGAATTTCCCCCCAGAATCGCCTTGAAATGCTCCCACTAACTCAGTTTTTGGAATAGTAGTGAATGAGGAACTTAGGGCTTTTAACACTCATTTAATGAATCATCTGCCCGATACCCGCTCTTGCGACAACGATACCGCTGCGGCGGTACCACTTTAGCGTCCCTTGAGGTCGCTGCGGCGGTAAACTAGTGACTACACTAGGCCGCTTTTGCGGTATGGCCACCGCTATAGTGGTGCCGCCACAGCGGGCACCAGGCACCAGAATTCCCCAAGTTTCACAATCTCAACTTGAAATCATGACTATCACCCAAGACCATCTGCTCACATACCATATATGTTGACATACATAAAAACATGCTATGAACGCGCTCATGGCCTCGGAATTCCCAACGGAGGTCTCGTTGACCAAGTCAACCCCCGGTACCTCAAATCCAACTTCCCAACCCATGTCCCAAAACGCACCCGAGTGCATTGGGAACCAAACTAAATATACGTACAAGTTCTAAAAGACCATCCGGACCTCTCGGAATTAATAGATTTCTGAAAAAGGTCCGTTTGCCCAAAAGTTAACTTTGAGTCAACTCTTTTTCGAGTTAAGCCTAGATTTACCAAAAAGTCACGTAAATCATAGCCAAACACCTTGGGAAGCATGTCAACGATCCCCCGGGTCAAAGGTAAGCTAAACAAGCTTGGGGAAGGGTCAAAAGTACCGAAAATACTATAACGACCAAAAGGGTTATTACATCAGATACCAATTAAACCATCGCTCGTCCTCGAGCGACGAAAAGAGAAGAACAAAAAAGTACTTGAATTGGCAAACAACTAAGGATATCAACTACACATGTCGGACTCAGTCTCCCAATTGGCCTCCTCAACAGGGAGATTCTTCCATTGCACTTTCACAGAACCTATCTCCTTAGACCTCAACTTTCGAATCTGCCTATCTAAAATCGCAACAGGCTTCTCCTCATAAGTCAAATTCTCATCAAGCAATACTGAGTCCCAACAAACAATATAAGTACCATCGGCATGATATTTTTTCAGCATAGACACATGAAAAACTGGATGAACGCCTTCCAAGCCAGGTGGCAAGGCTAATTCATAAGAAATATCGCCCAGACGATCAAGGATCTCAAAAATCCCAGTATACCTCAGACTCAACTTACCCCTCTTCTTAAATCTCATAACACCCTTCATGGGTGAAATCTTCAATAGAACCTGATTACTAATGGTGAGCTCTAAATCTCGGACCTTCCGGTCAGCATACATCTTCTGTCGACTCTGAGCTACCAAAAGCTTGGCTTGAACTCTCAATAGATCCATACCCTATGGTTGAACCTCAAATGCATAAAACCAACCAACCGGAGATCTACATCTCCTACCATACAAAGCCTCAAAGGGCGCCATGTCGATACTCGAGTGATAACGTTGTTATACGCAAACTCTGCCAATGGCAAGTATTGATCCCAATGACCACCAAAGTCTATAACGCAAGCCCTCAACTTATCCTCGAGCATCTGAATGGTCCTCTCGGACTGTCCATCGGTATGGGGGTGGAAAGCCGTGCTAAGATCCACTCGGGTACCCAACTCATCATGAAAAACTCTCAAAAAATGGGAAGTGAAGATAGTACTCCGATAAGATATGATAGAAATGGGAACCTTATGCAATATCATAATATCACGAATGCACAACTTGGCTAACTTCTCAGCAGAATAAGAAACTTGAACTGGAATGAAATGAGCAGACTTAGTCAACCGATCAATTATCACCCGAATCGAATCAAACTTACCCAGGGTCATCGGAAGACCCACAACGAAATCCATGGCAATCCTCTCCCACTTCCACTCGGGAATGGCATCCTTTGAAGTACACTACCGGGTCGCTGGTGCTCATACTTAACTTGCTGACAATTTCCGCACTTAGCCATAAAATCGGCTATATCTCTCTTCATACGACGCCACCAGTAATGCTGCCTCAAGTCCCGATACATATTAGTCTTTCTCGAATGAATGGAATATCGACAGCTATGGGCCTCAATCAAAATCAAATAAATCAAGTCACCTACACGAGGAATGCACACGCGCCCCTTAATCCTCAAAGTACCCTCAGAATCAATCATGGCTTCCATGGCCTCACCCCTCAGAACCCTATCTCGAATCTTGCTTAACTGAGCATCCTCAAACTGATGAGTCCTGATCTGATCTTATAAGGACGATCTCGTGTTATATCCCGTATTTTTGCACATTCGGATAATTTGAGATAATTGTGAATAGTAAGAGATAAGACAATATTTTGATCTTATTTAATACATAAGTAGTTCATGAAGATATTGATGCGGAAATATTGAGGAAGGCTAAGGGAAAAATTGGAAATTTGGAAACTAGTTTCATGAATTACAAATTAGTCATGAAAAATAATTGGGCTTGGAAAAAACATTGGTCTTGAAACCAAAGGCCCAAGGTGGCCGTCCATGAGGGTGTGGGCTTAGGCCCAAATTAAGGCTTAATATAACTAGCTAAAAGATGACTAAGTCATCATTTATCATCTCCAACATAAGAAAGTTCAAGAAACATTGAGAAAAAAAAAAGACCACTCCATTCGGCCAACAAGACCAAAAATTGAAGACCAAAAACTTTGATCCAAAAAAATATTTTCTTCTAGTATTTTCACTAATTCAAAGGTCCTCTTCAACGTGGTATAATTGTTGAAGCAAGAAAACTACTTTTGGTGGCAAGTTCAAAATTCTAGACAAGAAGAAAATCAAGGGAAAAAGGTAAGAATTAGTCTTCTCTTATGTGTTATGGAAGGTTTGTATATGTTGTAGTATGTAGAAATGAATGAAAATTATGAAAATATGGAAGCTAGGTGGTGGCCGTGTGTATGGTGTCATGGCCGTGTATATGTGTGTGTAGGAATAATGATCCAATTATTTTATATAATGTTTTGGTTGTTGTTGTTGTGGATTCTATATTGGTAATGAGGGTTTAATGATTCAAGTTGAAGTTGTAAGTGTTGGAGAGTTGTTTTAGAAGCTAATGCGATTTGAATGTAGTCTTCTTGTAGTTATGAAAAATAATGTTGTTAGTGTGTGAATTGTTGGTGTAGTTCATGAAATTGGAAGAAGGAAATGCGTTGTTATTGTTCTTGTTGAATTTGGAAGGTTTCGGGTAGTATGTTGGTCGGGCCGTTTGGAATGTCGAACGGATTGTTGAAACGTTCTTGAATATTGTTTGAATGGTTCCGGATTAGTACTTGAGTATGTAAGCAAATATGAATTAAACATAAGTGAAATGTCGTGGAAGTTTGTAGAAAGAAGTTGCTAATGTTAGTATGCGTTTTGGATCGATTGTGGATATTGTTAGAATAATTGTTGGTATTGTTGTTGATATTTTGGCCGGGTTAAATTCTCGGATTTGTTGTTGTATTTTTGGCCGAGTTGAATTCTCGGGGTTGTTGTATTTACAGGGGAAATGCTGCCGAAATTTCTGTAGAAAAAGTGTTGGTTTGGGAATTGGACTCTTAAGTGTTTATGGCTAATGTTTGGTATATGTTAATATTGTTGTAGATCTTGCGAAGCCAAGGACTTAAGTTCGGATTAGCGTAGAAAGCGGGCCAGGTATGTAAGGCTTACCATTTCTTTCTTTTGGCATGATCTTTGTGAACGAATAGAAAATGTGTATATGATTCCAAAGGAATTCCCATTCTTAGAGCCACTAGGATGGCTAACGTTCTTGATTTCCCATAAGCTGTTCCGTATGGTTTTGATATGTATTCTATGATGTCCGATGATGTGTATCCTTGATGTCCGAAGGTTGGCCAATATGTTTCCGAATAGCATTTGAGAAACAAATGATATGACTATAGTTTTGACCTTCCAAATGTTAATACATTCGATTGTCCTATCGAGCCTTTGATATGTTTTGATATGTGCATAAGATTCCAAAAGTTCTACTTGATTTGATCCATACGATATCCGAAAGATACTTGATATGATGGTTACTTGACTTTCCAAAAATGACTCCCGAAACGCTTTTAGAAGGTTTTGTACTTCAAAAGCTCATAACTTTCGTATGCTAATTCCGATTGACTCGAAACTTGTTTCGGAGCCCTCAGATGTCGGTAAGTATACTTATTTAGCACGTTCGATTATTTCGTTGAGCTCTTGATATATTTTGATATGTTTCCGAGTCTGTCTATGATTCTTATCCACTTTCGATATAAGTACGCTCGATATATTTGAGCTTATTGTATGAATGAATAACGAGACAATCATAAAGAATTTTGTTTCTGAAGAGTTCTGTAGGTTTTGATGTTCCTAGCTTTCGAAAGAGATCTCGGATTTGCTTTGAAATGTTCGTACAAATTCCGTTGTAAAATATCCGTAACTTTCACATACTAACTCCGATTGACCCGGAACGTGTCTATGATCTTCAAAGGTCGGTAAGTGTACGTATCTATCAAATCGGGATATGTGTGTATATGGTTTTTCATTGCTCTGTTCGTGCAAGCCTCAGTATGTATTCACTGCGCCCCGGGCCAGGTTCTGTTATCATGCATCTTCCTCTGCATTGTTCACCGCGTCCCTCTCCCTTGCGGGCTGGGTTCTGTTATATGTACATATGTATATGATGATATGATGATGTGGGGTGACGGCCAGGATGGCATATAATGATTTTGTTCACCGCGTTCTGCAATAGAGGGCCGGGATGTGTTATATGCATATATGGCATATGATTCTGGCATGCATTGATGCCTCTGTCCACCGCGTCCCTTACTAAAGGGCCGGGATCTGTTATACGCATAAATACGATATATGATTCTGATGTGTTTGGAAAGTAAGCATTTTGGCATTCTGTACCCTCTGTACTTTTTCTGACATATGATATCGGCATACATGATCTGTGTCTGGAGAACAAACATTCCGACATTCCGGATCTGTACTTCTTCTGACATATGATTTCGGCATAGATGATCTGTGCTTGGGAAACAATCATTCTGATATCCTAGGTCTGCACTTTTCTGACATATGACATCTGCATACACGATTTGTGATTGAAGAAAATAGCACTTTGGTAATCTGGATAATGTGCTTACTTTTGTACCGTTGTTCCGGTTATGGTTCTGTTTTCTGTATTTCATGCCTTACATACTCAGTACATATTCCGTACTGACCCCCTTTCTTCGGGGGCTGCGTTTCATGCCCGCAGGTACAGACGCTTATTGTGGTGATCCGCCAGCCTAGGGTGCCCATTCTGCTACTTTGGAGTGCTCCTTGATCCGGAGCCCACACTTTTGGTACAGATCTTTCTGTTGTACATATTTATGTGTATATGAATATTCAGGGGTACGGCGGGGCCCTGTCCCGTCATCTGATTCTGTTGTCTTTGTTAGAGGCCTGTAGACATGTATGTGGGTCGTGGGTCGCGTTTGATCAGTGACGTTTATATGGTTTGTGTCCGGCTTTCCTATACACTACGATAACCTGATCAATTTATATGTTATAATATAAGTAACGACTTAGATGATATGTATATGGTTTTGTATGCACGAAGTCGTTAATATGAAACGCAAGTGAAATTTGGTTAGTAGGTATGTACGAGTGTCCATCTCGGGCACTAGTCGCGGCCTACGGGGTTGGGTCGTGACATTTTGCCTCTGCACAAGCTAAAACTCTGCCTGGGGGCTGAAATATCAAGATGAACGAAACTATTTACCAGAGTCTGAACCTCCATGGCCAACGGACGCTTGGAAACAACCAAACAGGCAAACCTCCCCATACTCGTGGCTTTGCGACTCAGGGCATCAGCAACAACATTGGCTTTCCCTGGATGATAAAGAATAGAGATGTCATAGTCCTTCAGGAGCTCCATCCATTAGCGCTGCCTGGAATTAAGATCACTCTGGGTAAACACGTATTGAAGGCTATGGTGATCAGTGAAACCTCACAATGGACACCGTACAAGTAATGCCTCCAAATCTTCGAAGCGAAGACCACGCCCAATAACTCCAAATCATGGGTGGGGTAATTCTTCTCATGTATCTTCAACTGACGAGAAGCATAGGCTATGACCCTATTCTCCTGCATCAACACAACACCCAAACCCACACGGGATGCATCATAATAGACTGAGAAATCATTACCCTCCACTAGTAATGCCAGAATCGGGGCTGAAGTCAAAAGATTCTTAAGCTTTTGAAAGCTCTCCTCATAATCATCGGACCACTGGAAGGGAATATCTTTCAAGGTTAATCTGGTCAACGACGAAGCAATAGAAGCAAAATGCTTCACAAATCGGCGATAGTAACTAGCCAACCCCACGAAACTATGGATCTCGATCATAGTAGTGGGCCTCACCCAATTCCTCACAGCCTTAATCTTCTGAGGATCAACTATGATCTCGTACTTAGACACAACGTGGCCCAAGAACGCCACAGACTCCAACCAAAACTTGCACTTTGAAAATTAAGCAAAAAAATTCTTCTTCTTCAACAACCCAAGTACAGTGCAAATATGGCTCATATGCTCCTCTTTACTCTTGGAATACACCAAGATATCTTCAATAAACACAATCACAAAGGAGTCAAGAAATGACCTAAATATGCCATTCATCGAAGTCATGAATGCAGCCGGGGCATTGGTAAGCCCAAATGACATCACCAGAAACTCACGATGTCCATATCTCGTTGGAAAAGCTGTCTTCGGAATATCCTCAGCCCTGATCTTCAGCTGATGGTAGCCTGAACGCAAATTAATCTTCGGGAACACCGAAGCACCCTGAATCTGGTCAAATAAATCATCAATACGAAGCATAGGAAACTTGTTATGAATAGTAGCCTTGTTCAGTTGGCGATAATCGATGTACATCCTCATAGCTCAATCTTTCTTCTTCACAAATAACACAGGAGCACCCCAAGGAGAGACACTCGGTCTAATGAACCACTTGCTCTAAAAATCCTGAAATTGCTCCTTATGCTCTCTTAACTCAGTGGGTGCCATTCGATATGGCGAAATAGAAATAGGGCGGGTGCCCGGATCCAAGTGTCACACCTCTGAAAATTTTATGTCGTCGTATGATAGCTAGGCTAATGCAGAGTAAGAAGTATACGATTTTCTTACAAGTAAGAAAGTCTACTTAGCGAATTTAATTGAGATTTCAAAGACGTTCGAGGCAAGGGAAGAAAGTTCATTGAAGAATGTAAAGTATAAGCTGTGTTTTGAAAAAGGATTCGCGGAGCAGCGAGTTAACGTGAACTTAATAATGTCTTAAAGAAGAGTTATGACGCCCCTTAGATTGTTAATGAAGTGTTAAACAAGTGTTAAGAAGGTTCCCTGAGGATTGGAGATCGAACGAGTAGTCGAGGACAAGTTTCGGAGAACTGAGAATCATACGGTCCTTTATACGGACCGTATAAAAGATACGGCCCATATATCAGACCGTATAAGCTGCACAGAATTGGAGCCTCCACTGGAACTAATGTACGGTCACACATACGGACCGTATAAATTATATGGACCGTATGTGTGTCCGTATAATTGTGTCGGGACAAATTTTTAAGTATTAAATAAGAGGACCCCAAGTTCATATTTCATTTCTCATTTTCTCTCCACACCTCAAGAACCCTCTAGAACTCTCTACACTTCATCCAAGGGAAATTAAGGATCAACTTCATCAAACCATGGGAATCAAATGCAAGAAGCTCTCTAGGGTTGCTAGGAGTCAAGAAAACTCTTTGGATTGAAGCTAGGGCTTTCCTTTCAAGTGAAGTATTTTCATCCAAACTTATTCATACACTATCAAAGGTAATATTTATGATTCTTCCATGCTATTTAGACCATTGAGAGGTTGAAAGACTCGGATTATGGAAGGGAATAGAAAATGGGTTACAAGTATGAGAATAGTGACATTATTGAGTAGTAGCTTAATATGAATCATGATTCTTGATATGTTGTGATTATAGTTATGTTATAAATGATACTAAGAACAGGGGAGAAACATTATATAAGGATGAATGTAATGTCGTATTACGATAATGGCTATGAATGATTTGAAATAGAATTGGGAAACTTGAATAATGTGGGATGAAGGAAGATTGTTGATTATGATATAATGAATGTTATTATTGACATTTGGGAGTTGATATATGATATGGAGAAAGTTGTATAAACAAAGGAGATGCTGCCCAATTTTCTCTAGCTTTAGTTCAAGCATGCTTATGTTATCGATTATCTAATATTAGTACGAACTCTCTTGAAGGTAAAAACGTGAATATTGGAGGGGCACGTTCAAGTGATAGAATAGATAAATGAAAAGGTATGTAAGGCTAGTTCCTTCTTTCTAAGGCATGATTCTTATGACATGATTTTCCCCTATCTCTCCATGACTTTCTTACATTCCGAACACTACGAGTCAATGTTGAAAAAGAGCTTCTTATGAGATAAAGATAAGAGATACGTTATGAGTACGATAATGATGATGAAGAGCCTAAGTTTAAAGATCCCAAAGTTCATGATACGATATTTCTATAAAGCTAAAGATCCTTACATGACCCTTTGATGTGGCTTATTGTTGTTACACTCACCTTATCATTTTAGTTCCTTCAAGGTGAGGCAGAATGCTTATGAATACTCCATAATGGAATCGGGGGTTCACGACCTTACGTCACCCCGATAGAGTTATAGTTGTATTTGAGTTTTTATGCATGCGTTATGATAAGTATTTGATGATGAGATTACACCGCGCCTATATGGCCGAGCAGACACTGCTAAGACGGGCAGCGTATACACCATGTCTAGGTGGCATGGGCATACACCACTAGGGGGCGACATGAGATGTTTACCTCGGACGCGGGAGGCCTGAACAAGGGCTAATTATTATCACACTGTACCTATATGGTCGGGCAGCTTATATATGCACACATGATATGATGATGTTTATGAAGTAAGTTAGCATGCATTATTCAGTCCTAAGTGACAGTCAGTTACAAGTTGTTCATTACTTGATGTCCCCTTGTTTCATCGATGTATTATTATTATTTATGCCTTACATACTCAGTACAATGTTCGTACTGACATCCTTTTCTTTAGAAGTTGTGTTCATGCCCACAGGTAGACTGGGAGGTGACCCAGATTCATAGGAGCTATCAGCAGATTTACAGGAGCACTCCATTACTCCGGAGGTGATATTTTGAGATATTATTTTTGTGTATATATTTGGACACGACGGGGTCCTGTCCCGTCCTTATGTCTAGTACTCTAGTAGAGGCTCGTAGATTCGTATGTGTGGGTAAGTTGTGTCCTATGATGATGTCAGTGTACATTTTGTATATCATTTTTGTAGCCGTACGGGCTTATGTATATCCATGTATAGTTTTGGGGTTTATATATATATGTTCAGGTTGAGTATGATGACTAGCAGGTTGAGTGGTGCTCGGTAGTCAGCTCCGGGTACCCGTGATGGCCCCCTTACTGGGTCGTGACAAAAGTGGTATCAGAGCCAGGTTCCGTCCTAGGGTGTGTCTACGAGCCGTGTCTAGCAGAGTCTCATTTATGGGTGTGAAGCGATAAACAAGAGGCTGTGGGGCATTTAGGAAAAATGACCATTCTTCTTCTTATGAGATTGTGCGATAGAGCCATGTTATAAGATTTTCTCCTCCCTAATGGTGTGTTGTGATTTTAAAAATGCCGGTAAAGAGAAAAGCTACAGCCGCCCTGAAGGGCAATGCTTCGACAGGAAGGCGGATAGCAAGGGAGCCGCCAACTAATATAGAAGAAGGTGAATCACATAATGAGGCTCCATCTAACACCTCTCCTACTCTACCTATTATAGAAGAACAAGAGGGGGCTTCAGTTCCAGCTTCTATGCCCCCAGTTCCTCCACCGGCTGCTTCGGGTCAACAAATGACCGAAGCTATTCATCTATTGACACAGTTAGTTGCCGCCCAGGTACAACGGCAGAATACAGGTCCAAGTGATAGAACGGTTAGCACTCGAGCCCGGGATTTTATGAGTTTAAACCCTCCAGAGTTTTTCGGGTCAAAGCCGGATGAAGACCCGCAAGGTTTTATCGATGAGATATTGAGGACATTGAAAATTATTCATGGCTCCAATATGGAATCCATGGAATTGGCATCTTATAGACTTCGGGATGTGGCGGTCCTTTGGTATAATAATTGGATATCTTTAAGAAAGGAAAATGCACATCCTCCAGTTTGGCAAGAGTTTGTAGATGCCTTCATTCGCCATTATTTGCCACCTGAGGTTCGAAGGGACCGTGCTGACAGGTTCCTGAATTTAAAACAAGGAAAAATGAGTGCCCGGGAGTATAGCCTTCACTTTAATTCATTGGCTAGATATGCTCCGACTATGGTGGCTGATATGGGAGATAGAGTGCACAAGTTTGTGAGTGTCCTAGGGACACATTTGTTTAAATACTGCTTGACAGTTTCATTGCAAGAAGGGATGGATATTTCTCGTATTTAGGCCCATGCCCAGAACTTAGAAGAACAACAACATCCGCAAAGGGGTGAGCGCGATATCGATAGAGAGCAGGGTAAAAGGGCCAGATCTGTGGGTGCCGGTAGCGACTATTGATGGGGATCAAGGCAGACACATTCTAGATATTCAGGCCAGTCAGCTACTAGCGCACCTCCTCAGTTCGTAGGCAGGAGATTTGACCGCTCTATTCATTCAGGACAGGGTCAGAATTCAAGAGTTTCAGGTTCTCAGTTTGGGGGTAATCCTAGCCAGCGGAGACCACCAGTACCGCGATGTAGCCAGTGCGGTAGATTACATTCCAGTCAATGTCGCCGAGGTTCAAATGCTTGCTATGCCTGTGGTCAGGTTGGGCATATGATGCGAGATTGTCTGTCGCTGAGTGGTAGAGTTGGGCTTCAGCCCACAAGATCAGCGGTTGGTTCTTCTTCTGTGCGCCCGATAGTGCAGACTCCCCAAATTCCAGCAGGTCGAGGTAGAGGCAGAGGGGGAGCATCCAATTCAGGTGGAACCCAGCCCCGTATTTATGCTCTAGCTGGACGTCCGGGTCATGAGTCCTCCCCGGACGTGGTCACAGGTATATTATCCATATTCTCTCATGACATCTATACATTGATAGACCTGGGTTCTACGTTATCTTATATTACCCCATATATTGCTGGTCGTATTGGGGTGAAACCTGAGTCAATTAAACCTTTTGAGGTATCTACTCTGGCTGGTGATCCCGTGATAACTAAATAAGTATATAATGATGAGGTTACACCGCGCCTTTATGGGCGGGCAGACACCGTTAAGGCGGGTAGCGTATACACCATGTCTAGATGGCATGGGCAGACACCACTAGTGGGCGGCATAAGATGTTTACCCTAGACGCGGGAGGCCTAGACGCGGGCTAATGATTAGCACTCCGTACCTATATGGTCGGGCAGCGTATATATGCACACATGATATGATGATGTTTATGAAGTAAGTTAGCATGCATTATTCAATCCTAAGTGACAGTCAGTTACAGGTTGTTCATTACTTGATGTCCCCTTGTTTCATCGATGTATTATTGTTGTTTACGCCTTACATACTCAGTACAATGTTTGTACTGACGTCCTTTTCTTTGGACGCTGTGTTCATGCCCACAGGTAGACAGGGAGGTGACTCAGATTCATAGGAGCTATCAGCAGATTTACAGGAGCACTCCATTACTCCGGAGGTGATATTTTGAGATATTATTTTTGTGTATATATTTGGGCATGACGGGGTCCTGTCCCGTCCTTATGTCTAGTACTCTAGTGGAGGCTCGTAGATACGTACGTGTGGGTAAGTTGTGTCCCACGATGATGTCAGTGTACATTTTGTATATCATTTTTGTAGCCGTACGGGCTTATGTATATCCATGTATAGTTTTGGGGTTTATATATATATGTTCAGGTTGAGTATGATGACTAACAGGTTGAGTGGTGCTCGGTAGTCAGCTCCGGGTACCCGTCATGGCCCCCTTGCCGGGTCGTGACACCAAGTCAATACAAAAATAAATATCGTGATCGGGTGCCATACTCGGCAGATCGGACGGGAATACCTCCGCGAATTCGCTCACAATAGGGATGGACTCAAGGGGTGGAGATGCAACAGTAGTTTCCCGCACATGAGCCAGATAAGCTAAACACCGTTTGTTAACTAATTTCTTCGCTTGAAGGAAGGAAATAATGTTCTTCGGAGCGGGGATAGGAGTACCCCTCCACTCAAGTCTAGGAATGCCCGGCATGGCTAAAGTGACTGTCTTGGCATGACAATCCAAGATCGCATAATAAGGAGAAAGGCAAGTCATACCCAAAATAATATCAAAATCCACCATATCAAGTATCATTAAGTCTACCCACGTGTCATAACCCATAAATATAACCAAGCACGACTAATAGACGCGATCAACCACCATAGAATCTCCGACTGGAGTAGACACATGTATAGGTACCTCTATGTTATCATAAGTTAAGTTCCAACCAACAGAATGATATGCATACACATATGAATAAGTGGATCCAGGATCAAACAATACAGATGCTGCTCTATGACGAACAGAAACGGTACCTGCAACAACAACATCCGAGGCCTCCGCCTCTGGTTTACCTGGGAACGGATAACACTAGGCCCTACTATGACTAGACTGTGTTCTACCTCTCGAACTCTGGGACCCACCTCTACCGTCCTGGGACCCACCCCTACCACCGTGGCCTGACTGAGCACTACCTCTCGAAGAAGCATCACCTCGGCTACCTGAAGCTGCCAGGGTTCTCTGGGGCTAATAACCCTGCCTGGATCGTGGACACTCTCGAGCATAATGACTAAGTGCTCCACACGTAAAATAAGTCTGATAAGGCGGAGACTGATAGGCTGAAACTGAAGACCTAGCTGGAATAACTCTGTCTGCTGGTAGAGAGAACGAGCTCTTAGAAGCTCGCTGCCTGGATAGCCCACAAGAGGAAGCCTGCTAAGATGAATGCACAAGGCAGCCGGAATAGGGCTGATACTGCCTAGTAGACTGTCTGGCACCCCTCGAGCTGGAACCACCATAACCTCCAAACTATCGCTGCCTCTTCTCACTAACCCCTCTAAATGCGTCGGCCTTAGCGGCCTCGACTAAAGAAGTATGCTCAACAATGGACTGGAAGGAAGCACCCATGGCCTCAAGCGGAAGGCATGGAACCTGAAAAGCTGTAGATAGCCCACCAACAAATCGTCTAATCTTGTCGGGCTCAGTAGGAGTCAGGGGTGCTGAATAAGGGGCTAAATACAAATAGCAAGTCACATAAGCATCAACGGACAATCCCCTCTGCTGCAAGTAGAGGAACTCATCTCTACTTGTCTCTCTCAAAGCCCGGGGCACATGTTTCTTAAGGAAGACCCGATAAAACTGTGTCCAAGTAAGTAGAGGAGAACCCTCTGGTCTGCAAGAAATGTAGTACCTCCACTAGGTCTTCGCGTGTCTGCGAAACTGGTATGACACATAATCGACCCTGTGGGTCTCACAATGCCCATCCGGTGCAACAACCCATGCATGTCCAATATAAACTCATATGTATCCTCTCCAGAAGTGCTAGCAAATCTCGGCGGCTCCATCTTCCTGAATCTCCCTACCAGCTCCTGATCAGTCAAGGTCATAACAGGGCCTACCATGGGTCTAAGATCCTTTCCCGGGGTCGACACTGTATCCATACATGGAGCTACAGCTGCAATAGGATGCGCTGTACGGGTCTGCCTCTGCTCGGGGGTCTGCACCCCACCTCTAGTCTATGATTCTCCACTCGGAGAAGCAACACCAGCGGTAGCTTGCTGGGCATCCAAGTGAAGTAAAAAACGAGCCATAGTATCCTGCATTATCAGCTCTGAAATGGCCTCGGGGTGTGCCTGTGCCGGAGCCACATCATCCCCGACGACCTGGTCTTAAACCTGCTGGACCACAGGCTCTGGGGAAAGAGATCTCTCACGCCGCGGCCCTACTGCAGAAGCCATGCCCCTGGCTGGGGCAGCCCCACGGCCTCTAGCTCGACCGCGCCCTGTAGCTGTCACTCATCCCCTGGTGCTAGCCGTAGCTGCGGGCTCTGGCACCTGGTCTCGGGCTATCGTAGCTCGAGTACTCATCATCTGTGAGAGAAGAGATAAAAGTCAGATACCAATCCAGTCGTTCCAGATACCAATTAGAATAAAGTAGCACGAAAGAAAGAAAGAAGGTGAAGTTTCCTAAATATCCCATAGCCTCTTGTAGATAAATACAAATCTCATCGTACCAATCCATGAGACTCAACTAGATACGCTCTTGTATAGTAGATCGGGTAACCTAGGGCTCTGTTACCAACTTGTGACGACCCAATTTCACTAAATCGCGCCGGCACCTACCTTTCCCATCTCGGTAAGCTAACCCTTATCCCAACCACCATAAAGACATGAATATCTAAATAAATAAGCTGAAGAAGATAGAATAATGTAACTCTTACGATATTAATATAAGAAAATACGGAATTAATGAAATACATCCCCGTATCTGGTCTGGTCATACAAGAGAATCTAACTAAATACTAAAAGTCCGAATAATAGTAATACATTAATTGTCTCAAAATCATATCTTAGGACGGAAATAAAGACATAATCAAAGAAGAGTCTTCAAGGCAGTGAACGTCCTCGTGCTCACCCTGTAAGACTCGTAACAACAATCCTCGTCTACTATTAGCCACGAGGAGTAGAGGTCGATCCCACCTGCAACTCTGCATTCATAAAAGAATGCAGCAAGTGCATGTCAATACAAACAACAAGTACTGGTAGGTATCATAGGCCGACTAAGACTAGCTAACGTATATAAAGATAACAAAGCAAGATAAACACATAAACCAACAAGTACAAGTCATCACCAATGTTATAGTGTCTAAACCCAACTATACCAACGCTCAGTTTAGTAAATTCGAAACAGTACATCACAATAGTATCACAACAGGTCATCACCTATGTTATAGCATCTACTCCCAACTGTGCCAAGTCTCAGTATAATCAATCAGAACTAGTATATCACAATAGTATCACCACAAGTCATCATAATCAAAGGTACAATGCAATGCAACAATGTATGTATGATGAATGCAATGCATATGCACCGTACATATGTACTCCGACGATGGAACATCACATCTCGGCAGCACAACCCATGGGGGACCCGCAAAGTCCATGTACCACTCTTATGATCCCGACAAAGACCTCGGGCATCGGACACTCAATCGTCCCCGGCAAGAAACCTCGGGCAACGTACACTCAGTCCTCTTCGGTAAATGACCTTGAATGACGGACTTTTATCTCTCTTTTACGCTTTTCGATAGAAATCTCGAAGGCTACACTCTATCACTTCCATCGTCAGTACCAAACCATGCAGTATCAATGAATCATGGAAATGAGTATGAATACGATGCAATGTAATATCAATGTATCTATTCAATCCAAACTGTACCACCCAGGGCACACAAGTAGTATTAATAATAAGGCTATATAATAAGCCATAATGGAATCATAATCTCATCTCAATACTGAATCAAGTAAAGTACCGCAATATCGTAGTCATGATATAACGCTAGTCACAATTTCCCAATGTCTCAACGTGGTAACGAGCCAATAAATAAATAGAAGAAGATAAGTAAATCAGCATAACGGGGTGGCTAGCCCCCAAATCATACAACAAGGCCCAACCTAAGACAATATCCAACCCAACTTCGCACCCGAAGGTTTACATGCATTCTCCGATAATATTATCTAAACATACGCTTCGCTAATTGAAGTCTGGCCATAAGGTAAACCATAACCTACCTCGAGAGCCGAACTACTCTTAAAGAACAAACATGATAATTGATTCCTAAGGTGATAAGGTAATCATGGAATGGAAAGGAAAGTAAAGGGACTTGCCACAATGAATTTCCCCTAAGAATTGCCTTGAATTACTCCCACTAACTTATTTTTTGGAATAGTAATGAATGAGGAACTTAGGGCTTTTAACACTCATTTAATGAATCTATCTGCCCAATACCCACTCCTGCGACAACGATTCCACTGCGGCAGTACAACTTTAGCGTCCCCTCAGACCGCTGCGGCGGTCAACTAGTGACTGCACTAGGCCGCTTTTGCAGCATGGCCACTGCTATGGTGGTGTCGACATTGCGGTCCTGGTGCCGCCACAGCAGGCACTAGACACCAGAATTCCCCAAGTTTCATAATCTCTACCCGAAATCCCGACTATCACCCTAGGCCATCTGTGTCACGACCCAACCCCATGGGCCATGACTAGTGCCCAAACTGGACACCCGTATACGAACCTGTTAAATATAGTCAAACTGGAACTAAGGACAATATGGAAACTTGTAAAAACAAACGAAGGGTTCGCAACACCACATATCATAAACCTGTCTCCCGAGGAGTCACAGCATAACAATAACACAATATGCAAGCCGACAAAGCTGCCACTATACACGGGAATATCCAAAGCATAACAATAACACGATACGCAAGCCGACAAGGCTGCCACTATACACGGGGATATCCAAAGCAAACCATATAGACACAGCTGACCAAAACTTATATACAACCCACACATGTCTACAGAGCTCTAAGAGTACAAGAGTGAAATATGATGAGACAGGGCCCTGCCGTACCCCTGGATATATATATATATATATATAAGTCTATCTAGAAGATCTGTACCAAAATATCTAGGCTCCGAAACAATGGAGCTCTCCAAACAGCTGAGCAGAAGTCCTAAGCTGGAGGATCACCAAATCGAGTATCTGTACCTGCGGGCATGAAGTGCAGCCCCCCGAAAAAAGGGGGTCAGTATGAGATATGTACTGTGTATATAAAGCATATAATGCAATAAGGAAAATCACAACTGCATAAACGATTACAGGAGGCAAGTATGATAATCAAAGATACCAATGCACCTGTGCCTTACGATATGAAAATCATGCATGTCTATATCATATACCATATCCGGCCCATTATGGGACTCGGTGAATAAGTCATCATATACCATACTCGGCGCCATAATCACATCATCATCATCATATACATATATATACCGTACCCGGCCCTCTAGTGAGGGACTCGGTGAACAATGCAGTGAAACTGTGCACGAAAACATACCCGGCCCGGGACTCGGTGAAAGATACATTAACAGCATGCACGAGCAGAGTAGTGAGCAACCATATGCAAACTAAGTTATATCTGAGACTCAATAGAATATTCAAAACGAACTATCATTTGAAAATCAAAGACAATGGTCATGTCAAGTATCCTTCGAATGTCACTATGGAATATATCAAATAGAACTTCAGGAATCATAGACACGTATCAAGACATAATGAAGTAAGTTCTGGGAATCAAGAACATTAGCCATCCTAGTGTCTCTAAGAATAGGAGCTGCTTGGAGTTATACATTCGTCGTCTGTTTGTCTCACATAGATCATGCCAAAAGAAAGAAGGGTTAGCTTTACATACCTGTTATAGATCAACCGTAACCAAGCTTGCTTCGTCGTCCCTTTAGCCTATTAATATGAGAGTAACACTATTGTTAATAAACTATGATTTGCCAAACTTAATAAGCTACAACCAATCACTTATGGGAATCACTTCTTAGTTTATACTCCTTGATTAGTATTTTAATTAGTTAAGAACTTAACGGAAATTGGGCAGCATTTCCTCTATATAACTCGCCTAACCCAAACTTCCAACTAATCTCCGGTGATCACAACAATACCAACAACAAAGATAATAGAAATAATCATATCAAATCCTTAAAATCCAGCCCATAAACAACTCAAACAACCCAATAACCTCTCTTAACCCTTTTTCAATCAAAATCAGTAACATCTAAGATTATACACCAAACAGACCAACATACGCTTCGTATGCGATACCTTATACACTTGTTTCTTCAAAATTTAGGAGCCATATCAACAACAACACGACAACAACAAGAACAACAACACATAAACATACTTATAACCACACTTTTAATCTTTCAAATCAACAAGAACAACCCACAACTTCATGAACATCTAATCCAATTCATGTCTCAACAATCTCATAAAAACAACTACAACTTAAATTATCAAGATTACTTCATTTTTAACACATAATCCATAACAATAATAACAACAACAACAATTAAACCCAATCCGATTAGAACAACTCCAATTCTGCCCACTTACACGCCAACAATAATCATGTAATTTTCTTACTTCCAATTTCGTCTAACACAATTTAATCTCTCCATTACAACATCATTAACTCCAATTAAATTTCAAGAAGAAGAAATCTTACCTTAAATTGATTAGGACAGATCCTACAATCACTTGCACCAATTGCACCACTTCTTCTTCTTCAATTTAAATTCTTATGTTGCTACCTCCTTGAACATGTAAAGCACCTTGGAATTTAATTTAAACTATATAAAAAATTTAGCAACTACCTTCACTTGAATGTATAAAGAATTGATATAAGTGCGTATTTCAAGGAAAAAGATACGGATAAAATGACTAACCATTAGCTGCAAAAAGAATTGACTGAGGCTCATTTGTTTACATTTAATGGAGGTCTGAATCTGAATTGTTCAGACTTTAGGTCATTACGTACATCTGATTACATTAAGATTTAAGCACTTATTTGGTCTGATTAGGTCTTAATCGTTAAGATCTTAAACAAAGTCTTAATATCATTAAGAGGTATTTTTGTACTACTAAATTTTATCACCACTCTATCCGCAATCACAGCTGCACCCTACCCCCACACCACTCTATCCACAATCACAGCAACACCCCAGCCCCCACCACACCCCACCACCACCAATCACCCACCACCCGCCCCCATCTCACCCCCTCTCCACCCCTATGCCACCACCGCTAACTACTTCTGTCATCACAAGAACCATCATCACCCTCACCCACCCAACCCGACCCCCACTACTTACCTCACCCATTCACCTACATACCTACCCACACTCCATCCCACTAACACCACCACCACTAACCACATCCGCCATCATAACCATTATCACCGCTGCCACCACCATGACCACTACAACCAATCCTTACTACCAACCACCTTTACCATCATAACAAGCACCCCTGGAAACTACACCAACACCATCGTCAACCACCATACATTCTTCAGCCATCACTACCAACACTGTCAATTACTAACATTAACCAATTCCACCATCACCGCTACAAATGGTCACATCACGCCAGTTACTACAACACCAACCACCTTTACCATCAGAACTATCACACACCACCACTACTATAAAGAATCTCTACCAATACAAGCGAACATAAATGCGTCATTTTTTATCAAATGATAATGTTATTTTATTATATTTATATTTATTTTCTAATGTTCAGTTATTTTTTTTTAATTTGAATTGTTTATTTATTATATTTAAATAAATACATGTTGTCACAATCCAGTTTCACTAAGTCGGGCGGGAACCTCCCTTTCGCACACTGGTTAGCGAACCCTTATCCCAACCGCCATAAAGACATGAATAAATAAATAAATAAGCGGAAGAAGATAGAATAACGTAAGTCTTACAATAATAATATAAGAAAATGCGGAAGTAATGAAATACACCCCAGTACCTGGTCTGGTCATACAAGAGCATCTAACTAAATACTAAAAGTCTGAATAATAGTAATACATCCATTGTCTCAAAATCATGTCTCAGGACGAAAATAAAGATATAATCAAAGAAGAGTCTTCAAGGCGGCGAACGTCCTTGTGCTCACCCTGTAAGACTCGGAACAACAATCTTCATCTACTATCGGCCACGAGGAGTAGAGGTCGATCCTACCTGGAACTCTTCATTCATAAAAGAATGCAGCAGGTGCATGTCAATACAAACAACAACTACTGGTAGGTATCATAGGCCGACTAAGACTAGCTAACGTATATAAAGATAACAAAGCAAGATAAACACATAAACCAACTTGTACAAGTCAACACAAATCTATATCCATAGTACAAGTCACCACCTATGTTATAGCATCTAAGCCCAACTGTACAAAATCTCAGTATAGTCAATCCGAAATAGTACATCATAATAGTATCACACAGGTCATCACCTATGTTATAGCATCTACGCCCAACTGTGCCAAGTCTCCGTATAATCAATCTGAACTAGTATATCATAATAGTACCACCACAAGTTATTAAAATCAATGGTACAATGCAACGCAACAATGTATGTATGATGAATGCAATGCATATGCACCGTACACATGTATTCCGACGATGGGACATCACATCTCAATAGCACAACCCATGGGGGACCCGCAAAGTCCATGTACCACTCTCACAATCCCGGCAAAGACGTTGAGTATCGGACACTCAATCGTTCCCGGTAAAAAACCTCGGGCAACGTGCATTTAGTCCGCACCAGTAAAAGACCTCGAATCACGGACTTTCATCCCTCTTTTACGCTCTCCGGCAGAAATCTCGAAGGCTACACTCCCTCCTTTTCCATCATCAGTACCAAACCATGCAGTATCAATGAAGTCACGACCCAAGCCGATGAGTCGCGACGAGTGCCTGATCTCTCGTGACCAAACACCCCTACGCTCGTATTTGAACAACACTATCTAACAAGGACCTATAAACAATTCAATTTGGACTATACTGTCTCAAGAAAGGAGGACATCATGATCTCTATATAATCTGCATATATATACACATGAATTGGAGAAAACAATACGAGCCGACTAGGCCGCTACATATACTGTACACAAAAGAATAGAAGTCGACAAGGCTACATCATCTGACTAATACATACAACTGTCTACAGACCTCTATTGGATTAAAACTGTAGAAAGAACGGGAAAAGGCCCCATCATACCTATATGCATATACATCTCAAAAGGGTGGCATACCAAAACTGACTGCAGCTCCAGATCAAATAGAGCGCACTGACCACTGCTGGGTATAGAGGTCCTACTGAGCTGGACCACCTAATGGTCTACCTGAACCTGCAGGCATGAACGCAGCCCCCCGAGCAATGGGGAGTCAGTACGGATAATGTACTAAGTATGTAAGGCATACGAATAACATGTATATATAAGAATCATGAATAAAATCTGTACTCATAAGCTGAAATGACTATCTACATGTAATTATATGAACTAGTATCTATATGTTTCTCTATAAATCTGTATAACTGACAATGCCTCTGTGGGCGCATAATATGCATGCTCTCAATGATAATCATGCTCATGTATACATATAGGTCGTAGTGCTGAGGAACGTTTAGCCCGATCCATATATCCCATATAATAGTGCCGAGAAACGTACGACCCGATCCATATATCATCATTATCATTGGGCACCAGCTGATCAGGTGGTAATGCGTATATAACGTCTTCCCTCTTCCCATACCCCATATTCATCTAAGATTCGCGTATATAACGCCTTTTGGTCACGGGTATATATATATATATACATATGTGTATAAATGAATGTAATGCATGCATAAACTGTACACATAGAGCTGGACCTATGAACAGAAGGGACAATCATCAACGGGGGTATAGGAACATCAAAACTAAAGTTCTTCTAATGCTTCAAAGAGTAGAGTAGTATGGAAGCTCGATTACTCTCTTGTAGGCTCATATCATAGGATCATGCCAAAAGAAAGAAAGGATAGCCTTAACATACCTTATCTGCTTCTTAGGCTAGCTATGATACTATCCCGAGCTTGATAAATCTACATAAGACCAAGTACCAATATAACGATGCCGCACAACGACAGTCCTTATATCATGGCTCTATCGCACGATCTTATGAAGAAAGAAGGTCATTCATTCCTAAAATGCCCGCAGCCTCCTGTTCATAAGTATGGCTCACAACACACCCATAAACAAGACTCTACTGGACACGGCTCGTAGACACACCCTAGGACAGAATTGCTCTGATACCATTTTTATCACGACCCAACTAGAGGGTCATGACGGGCACCCGGTGCTAACCCACCCGGGTACCTCTTATCGTACTCTCATATTCACACCTAGGTGAGCCATATGACTTACTCATAATTTATATGCATCAATAGTGCTAATCTCGTTGGGCAATAACACATTTATATCATCATCAATAATAATGCCCATATCCATATACACAAGCCGACGAGGCTATCAATATAACTTTCTACATATCACCATGTAACCAATTCTACTACACCTCATCCCTCAAAGTAGCCCTCAAGTCCTGTTATACCCTATTTTAACCGGAGTCAAAATAGTTTACAACATCCCGATAATTCTGGGGTTAATTATAGTTAAGAGTTGCCACCTAATTATTTATGGTGAATTAGGACACCTAAAGTTCATTAAAGTAGTTGTCTAAAGTTAAATCCGTTTTAAGGTCTGAGAAACTTAAGATTCTAGGTAAGGGTTCAACTAATCTAGAGGGAAGGTATTAGGCATCCTCTAAGATCCATTAACAATGGTTAACCGACCGGACTAAAATTTAATTAGGCTAAGAATGGAGGTGTAATATTTTATAATATTTAAGAAAATATCTTTATAAGTACTGCTAAAGTTATGGATAGATGTATAAGAATACTATTTAAAATAGGGCTGGTAGAAAGATACTAATTTGTATAACAGAGTTTAGTTATAGGTAAACTGAAGAAAGTGTGCAACGTTTTATAAATATTTGTGAAAAATAAGTTATACCAACCAACGAAGTGAAGGATCATTAGAAGATTAATATGAGTAAGATTTTAAGGCTTTAGTATTAGATATGATGAAATCATTAGAAGTCTGAAAGGGTTTTGATGCCTAAAAATGATACAAGTCTTCATTATTTTAGAGTATTTCGAAATCAACATGATTTATTTGAAAGGTACGGTTATGTTTGGCCTTCGGCGTCCTTTTGGAAAATCATCTAGCTTAGCCCAAACTTTTATAGATACTAACATTTAATTTCATTCTAAGTTCTAAACAATCATACTTAATCCCCCCAACTACAATTCCTACGAACCCTACTAAGACTCCTCTAAGCCAAGGAAAAACAAAATAAGAAGCATTAGCGGAGTAATCAAATACACAAAATGGAATAGTGGAAACAAATGTATTAAATGGGTTTGGCCCATTTCAATATTGCCACCATGTTCTGCCACACGGGCTTCAGCCCCAAAATCATTCTTTGCACGGTTAAGGAAGTGACTCGAGGAATGTTACGTTGGGCTAAAAGCCCAACATCCACTGCGGGAGAGGTACCCGTCGGACTCGTGCGAAGATTTCACATATAAAGACAGAGAGAAAAAAGAATTAGTAAATGAGCCTAATTATAATCAATACTACTCAAGTCTAAACTCAATGCATCATATCAAAAGTAACAGATCAGAATGACTTTAATAAACAACACAGTGGTATGTTGATTCCCCAACGAACTAGAGCTAAATTTTAGAGCCACTCGCTGAAAACTTTGCAGCAGCAAGGTAAACCTAAAGCGATGTTACAACCTCAAAATACAATAACAATTAAGCTCAGAATAAAGCTGAAATTCAGCTCAAAGCGCAGCCAAAATTAGGCTAAAAAATGCGGTGACTCATGCCCCAAAATTACGACAACAAAGGTGACCAAAACTACAGAAACTTATGGCCATAAGTAAGACAGGACATGACCGAAATACAACACTTCACGGCCTAAGGTAAATCAGCAAAATGACTAAAAATGCAGCAGCAGTTTCAACTATAGGACAGTGACGCTTATAGAGTTAAAAGAGATCTTAAGTGTTTAGACAGGTTCATATCAGACCCAAAAGCTTCAATCACACATGCCTTGGACTAAAAATGACTTATCATGCACATTTGACTTCAACAACTAGTTTAAGTGATAGTTCTATATCGGATTCTATCAGAATAAGACTTTTCATACCACTTGTATTCAGGTTTTTCAGATCTGAAACAAAACATGTGACATCATACATATCATCTCCAAATAAAAGTAAGATGCCGGATTAAAAGGGACTACTCATTTGGCTAATCTTTCTCATAACAAGATCATCGTTAGTTTCAAAACTAGAGTAGACAAGTTCGAAGACTATGTTAACAGGAAACAGAACCACAGTAGCTAGACATCAACGTAGGAGTCACGTTATAATATTTGGACAACAAAAGACCATAAGCCTACTGATTTATGACCAGAACTGGGCATACGGTACAACTATATATATTTAGACCCAAAATTTTATCATATATGACTGACCACAGTTTTGACAAACACAATTGAATTAAAGCTTTAGACTTAATAGACTCATGGTTAATTAGTTTTAATCATATAGATCACATTTCAAATCAGAGCCTGTCACGACCTAACAAGATGACTCGAGATACTGATTAGGACACAAAATACAGACTCCATAATTAACAGATTGTTCACCTAAGCTAATTTATAACCCAATAAAGATATACAAATGATTTTTCAGAATCTACATGGCTAACCTTCCAAGTGCACATAAGGCTAAATAATTACATCGTGACAAAATTAAAACAAAACTAGCATTATAAGACTAAGACGTCGCAAATCCACAAACATCAAACATCAAACCCCACAAGCAATCAGGATGTAAATGACTGAGATGAAAAGGAAATAACTAAGGAAAGAAAATCACCTCTTTCAGGTGCAGTGAACAGAGGTCGTCGGGGCCTCGAATCTAAACTCGATCTTAAAGTAGCAGTAGAATAGAAATGCTTAATATTTTAAGTGGGTATCCCGATAAAGTGATTGAAAGTATAAGTATTTCAAGTGGGATCTTTAGGCCCCTCCCCGAATTCCCCTCAGCTGAATGTTTAAAGCATTTTTCTAGCCTAGAAATTCTAGGGTTTCTGTTTTGAATCCCGATTTTGGTTCCAAAGGCTGAAAGAGCCGTTCAAAATCGAATCCCCCTCGTGATTCTTTCAGAGGTCATTGAATGCTTTTTGGATTGTTGTGTTGACCGAAAATAAAAAGAAAAGGGAATAAGAGCTGTCAACGCAAATTATACCAAAAATGGAACAACAAATCTGACTATGGCTAAAGCTAAAATGTTCTTGTTTGGAAGAGGAAAGAGGTGAGGGTGTTGCACGATAATGGCGTAACAAGTCTGCCATGGTTGAAAAGGAGAAATGGTTTTTTCTAAGAGTGGGGAGAGAGATGAAGAAGAGAGGAGGGGTGAAGTGCGGCTGGTTGAGGGATTAGGTTTAGGGGGGCTGAAATGTGTTATGCGTTGGGCCGGGTCGGGTAGTCTTTAGGCGGGTAGTGGGATGGTTTAAGTGTTTGTTGGGCTGGACAGGTAAAAATAAGGGGTTGCGGATAATGGGCTGATTTGTGAAATACCGAATGGGCCATTTATTTGGCTGGAATTGCTGGCCCTTTTTCCTTCAAATCAATTCTCTTTGGGCTTCTTAATTAATTAACCTCTATACACTCCTAAGTGACTAACTTGTACGTATATAATGATAATTAGTGATTAATACGTAGAAAATAAAGGACTTAATAAAGTATAATTAATTTAACGAGTACAAAATCCTAAAATGAAGCGATGACGAAACATTTAAAATTTGTGATAAAGTAATACTAGTAATGTTGATAGTAGAATAGTGAAAATGAAAGTAATGATATTAATAGTAGTAAAAAATGAAAATAGTAGTGAAAATAAAATATTTAGATTGTTAATAAATTCAGAAACTCAAGGAAATAAATCGGAATAAAGGAGGGGCAAAATTGGGTGTCAACAAGTCCAACTTGACCCTTATTCACTTACAGCTTCTATAACTATATTCTCTTTGCTTAAAGCCACTAAAACTCTTGATGATTAACTTAAATACAAAGGTAAGAATCATTTACATACCTTTAGGGGTCTAAAATTCCAAGGATCTACTTCAACCCCAATTTCCCAAGCTTCACAACTTTAATGAAACCCTAGGAATAACCTTCTTCCTCACAAGCTCGGGTTTTACGTGCTCGGATCTTACTAAAGTCTTCACTATAATGATAGAAAGTGTTGGGAGTAATTTATACTAGGGTTTTCTCTGATTGGAAGAGAGAAAATGAGAAATAAAGTCGTGGGATCATATATTTATACTTGGAACTAAAAAGTTCCAGTGGTGCGGTTCGACGAGCGGGTCGATGTCCTGTCGACGTGTCGACGGTCTGCCGACTTGCTCCTTCGACCTGAGCCTACAGATTCAAGACTGCGGAAACATATCAATGCCGCACAACGATGGTCTGTCGACATGTCGAAGATGACTGGTGTCTGCAGATTTTCCTGAATCAGTTCAGGTTGCGTCGATTCGATTCGTTCAACTTCTAATCCTGAAAATTACCAGGAATACCTGCTGGTACCTTTGTACACGGGGTAAAACACTTGCTATCTTCAAAACTCAGGCACGAGTCTTTATTCCGAAGGCATACCCAACTAGGAAACCATAAGTTCTCCTACAATGAAACAAGAGGTGTAACAAATGAATCATGGAAATGAGTATGAATATGATGCAATGTAACATCAATGTATCAATTCAATCCAAACAGTACCACCCAGATCACACAAGTAGTATTAATAATAAGGCTACACAATAAGCCATAATGGAATCACATTCTCAACTCAATACCGAATCAAGTAAAGTACCGCAATATCATAGTCATGATATAAAACTAGTCACAATTTCCCAATGTCTTAATGTGGCAACGAGCCAATAAATAAATAGAACAAGATAAGTAAATTAGCACAATGGGGTGGCTAGCCCCCAAATCATACAACTAGTCCCAACCTAACACAATATCCAACCTAACTTCGCACCCGAAGGTTTACATGCATTCTCCGACAATATCATCTAAACATACGCTTCGCTAATCGAAGTCTCACCATAAGGTAAACTATAACCTACCTGGAGAGCCGAACAACAAGGTCTCTAAATCAAACCTTAGTCTTCCCCTTCCGTTGAGCCTCGAGATAATGAAAGTCTAAACATATTCAAATAATCAAATTAGAATCAAGAAGAACATCATTCAAGCCTTACTTCTATTCAAGACCTAAATCCCAACCTATGGAATGGGGTTCAGGAACTAGAAAGATGGAAATAAGAATCTATAGGTCTCAACATGAAATTAATGTTCTAGGTGATCAATTCTGATCAATAATAAGCTAGGAGAACTAACAAAATACTTAAATTCGGATTCTAGGCAAAACCCCCAAATTTGGGTTTGAACCCTAACTCTCAATCCCATAATTTAGCTGCTAATTAGGAAGGAATCATGTAATAATAGATTCTAATCATCAAGTCCATGCTTAATGAAGCTAACCCATTCAATGAATCAAGATTTAAAAGCTTAGAATGATGAACCTATTGAACCTTCTTTTAATCATCAAACTCTTAAGGAACTAGCATGATAATGGATTCCTAAGGTGATAAAGTAATCATGGAATGGAAAGGAAAGTAAAGAGACTTACCACAATGAATTTCCCCCCCCAGAATCGCCTTGAAATGCTCCCACTAACTCAGTTTTTGGAATAGTAATGAATGAGGAACTTAGGGCTTTTAACACTCATTTAATGAATCTATCTGCCCGATACCCGCTCTTGCGACAACGATATCACTGCGGCGGTACCGCTTTAGCGTCCTTTCAGATCGCTGCGGCGGTCAACTAGTGACTACACTAGGCCGCTGTTGCTACATGGCCACCGCTATAGTGGTGCTGCCATTGCGGTGCTGGTGCCGCCAGAGGGGGCACTAGACACCAGAATTCCCCAAGTTTCACAATCTTAACCTGAAATTGCGACTATCACCCGAGGCCATCTGCTCACATACCATATATTGTGACATACATAAAAACACTCTACGAATGCGCTCGTGGCCTTAGAATTCCCAATGGAGGTATCGTTGACCTAGTCAACTCCCGATACCTCAAATCCAACTTCTCAACCCAAGTTCCCAAATGCATCCGAGTGCCTTGGGAACTAACGTAGATCTACAGCCGCAGCAGGATGCGCTGTACGGGTCTACCTCTGATCGGCGATCTGCGCCCTACCTCTAGTCTGTGATCCTCGACCTGGAGAAGTAACACCAACGGTAGACTACTGGGTATCCAAGTGAAGTTAAAAACGAGCCATAGTATCCTGCATCATCTGCTCTGAAGTGTCCTTGGGGTGTCCCCGTGCTGGAGCCACATCATCCCCAACGGCCTAGTCTTAAACCTACTGGACCTGAGGCTTTGGAGAAAGATATCTCTCACGCTGCTGCCCTACTGCAGGAGCCATGCCCCAGGCTGGGGCAGCCCCGCGACCTCTTGCTCGACTGTGCCCTCTAGCTGTCGCTCGTCCCCTGGTGCCAACCGTCGCTGCGGGCTCTGGCACTTGGTCTCAGGCTATCGTAGCTCGAGTAATCACTATCTGTGAGTGAAGAGATAAGAGTCAACTACCAATTCAACCGTTCCAGAAACCAATTAAAATAAAGTAGCATGAAAGAATGAAGGAAAGTGAAATTCCCTAAATGTCCCATAGCTTCTCACAGATAAGTACGGAGCTCATTGTACCAATTTACGAGACTCTACTAGACACGCTCTTGTATTATAGGCCGGGTAACCTAGGGCTCTGATGCCAACTTGTGACGACCCAATTTCACAAAGTATCGCCGGCCCCTACCTTTCCCACCTCGGTAAGAAAACCCTTATCCCAACCACTATAAAGACATGAATAAATAAATAAATAAATAAGCGAAAGAAGATAGAATAACGTAAGTCTTATAATAATAATATAAGAAAATACGGAAGTAATGAAATACACCCTAGTATCTGGTCTGGTCATACAAGAGCATCTAACTAAATACTAAAAGTCTGAATAATAGTAATACATCAATAGTTTCAAAATCATGTCTCAGGACGGAAATAAAGACATAATCAAGGAAGAGTCTTTAAGGCGGCGAACATCCTCGTGCTCACCCTGTAAGACTCGTAACAATAATCCTCGTCTTCTATCAGTCACGAGGAGTAGAGGTCGATCCCACCTTGAACTCTGTATTCATAAAAGAATGCAGCAAGTGCAGGTCAATACAAACAACAAGTACTGGTAGGTATCATTAGCCGACTAAGACTAGCTAACGTATATAAAGTTAACAAAGCAAGATAAACACAGAAACCAACAAGTACAAGTCAACACGAATTCGTATCCATAGTACAAGTCATCATCTGTGTTATAGCATCTAATTCCAACTGTACAAAGTCTCAGTATAGTCAATCTGAAACAGTACATCACAATAGTATCACAACAGGTCATCATCTATGTTATAACATCTACTCCCAATAGTGTAAGTCTCAGTATAATCAATCTGAACTAGTATATCACAATAGTATCACCACAAGTTATCAGAGTCAAAGGTACAATGCAATGCAACAATGTGTGTATGATGAATGCAATGTATATGCACCGTACACATGTACTCCGGCGATAGAACATCACACCTCGGCAGCATAACCCATTAGGGACCCGCGAAGTCTTTGTACCGCTCTCACGATCCCGGCAATGACCTCGGGCATCGGACACTTAATCGCTCCCGGTAAGAAACCTCGGGCAACCTACACTCAGTCCACTTCGGTAAATGACCTTAGATCACAAACTTTTATCTCTCTTTTATGCTCTCCGACAGAAATCTCGGAGGCTACACTCCCTCACTTCCATCATCAGTACCAAACCATGCAGTATCGATGAATCATGGAAATGAGTATGAATACGATGCAATGTAATATCATTGTGTCAATTCAATCCAAACCATACCACCCAGGGCATGCAAGTAGTATCAATAATAAGGCTACATAATAAGCCACAACTGAATCACAATCTTATCTCAATACTGAATCAAGTAAAGTACCATAATATCATAGTCATGATATAACACTAGTCACAATTTCCCAATGTCTCAACGTGGTAACAAGCCAATAAATTAATAGAACAAGATAAGTAAATCAGCACAACGGGGTGGCTAGCCCCCAAATTATACAACAAGGCCTAACCTAAGACAATATCCAACCCAACTTCGCACTCGAAGGTTTACATGCATTCTCCGACAATATCATCTAAACATACGCTTCGCTAATCGAAGTCTCATCATAAGGTAAAGCATAACCTACCTGGAGAGAGCAGAACAGCAAGGTCTCCAACTCAAACCTTAGTCTTCCCCTTCCGTTGAGCATCGAGATAATGAAAGTCTAACCATATCCGAATCATGAAATTATAATCAAGAAGAACATCATTCAAGCCTTACTTCTATTCAAGACCCAAATCCCAACCTATGGAATGGGGTTCATGAACTAGAAAGATGGAAATAGGAATCTATAGGTCTCAACATGAAATTAATGTTCTAGGTGATCCATTCTAATCAATAATTAGCTAGGAGAACTAACAAAATACTTAAATTCGGATTCTAGGCAAACCCCCAAATTTGGGTATGAACCCCTAACTTCCAATCCCATAATTTAGCCGCTAATTAGAAAGGAATCATGCAATAATAGATTCTAATCATCAAGTCCATGCTTAATGAAGCTAACCCATTCAATGAAACAAGATTTAAAAGCCTAGAATGATGAACCCATTGAACCATCTTTTAATCATCAAACTCTTAAAGAACAAGCATATAATGGATTCCTATGGTGATAAAGTAATCATGGAATTGAAAGGAAAGTAAAGGGACTTATGACAATGAATTTTCTCCAAGAATCGCCTTGAAATGCTCCCACTAACTTATTTTTTGGAATAGTAATGAATGAGGAACTTAGGGCTTTTAACACTCATTTAATGAATCTATCTGCCCGATACCCACTCCTGCGACAACGATACAGCTGCAGCAGTACCGCTTTAGCGTCCCCTCAGACCACTGCCGCGGTCAAGTAATGACTGCACTAGGCCGCTTTTGTGGCATGGCCACCGCTATAGGGGTGCCGACTTTGCGGTCCGGGTGCCGCCACAGCAGGCACCAAACACTAGAATTCCCCAAGTTTCATAATCTCAACCCGAAATCCCGACTATCACCCGAGGCTATTTGCTCACATACCATATATGCAAACATACATAAAAACACACAACGAACGCGCTCGTGGCCTCGGAATTTCCAACGGAGGTCTCGTTGGCCGAGTCAACTCCCGATACCTCAAATTCAACTTTCCAACCCAAGTTCCAAAACGCACCCGAGTGCATTGGGAACTGAATAAAAAATACATAAAAGTTCTAAATGACTATCCGGACCTCTCGAAGTTGACGAATTTCTGAAAAAGGTCCCGTTTACCCAAAAGTCAACTTTGAGTCAACTCCTTTTCGCTTTAAGTCGAGATTTACCAAAAAGTCACCCTAAAATCTTAGTCAAACATCTCGGGAAGCGTGTCAACGGTCCCCTCAGTTCAAATTTGAGCTAAACAAGCTCGGGGAAGGGTCAAAAATACTGAAAAGACTTTAACGACTAAACGGGTCGTTACACATGCACATTCAGATGTTGAAAAATAAATAATCTTAATCATTCAGTGTCCAGATCTAGAGACAACATCTTAATCATTCAGATGTGGAATCAGATTCAGACGACTTAATCTTAATGAAAACAAATGAGGCCTAAGAGAATGTGAATTAATTAGCATAGCATGCACATTAAATTAAATTAATTAATCCGGTTATAAATGTATTTCTTAAATTCTAAGTACTAATACGATCCATGATTAATACTGAATAATTAAATTAGTTATTAGCTACACATGATATTTGAAGTGTGGTAAATTGAATACATACACGAATGAGATATAAGATAATGCGAAATCTATATCTATATATATTATAAAGCTAGGCATAGACAAGGTAGTGTGACACCTCTCTATAACCTAGAATACCATTTATCTTTTTTCTCCTTTTTTTGGACTTTTACCTCATTTTTATTATGCTATGTATTACAAAATAAACCAAAGGATACTCTCTTAAATCTCTTAATTACAACTTTTAATTTTATTTAATTGCACCCTTTCCCCTTCCTCTATAACTGTTTTAAAGAGTATCATTTACATATGATTTAATGGGTCTTTGCTGATCCGTATGGCAGCAAGATAAGCTGCAGAAAATTTTTACATGGCTGCAGCAGGTATCCTTTTTTTCTTGGAACGTCTGTGCTATTTTTCTTGAGTAGAGACTAGGCTTCCATTGATCAAGCAGTCTTCTTCGCCTTTTGTTCTTTATTTAACTAATGAATTGGATTTTTTTTTAATCTTATAGGACACAATGTGGCAAGCAGATTAATGAATTATTTTGTGGTAATTTTGAACATACTCCTTTTGGTACTCCTTCGACTATGCTTCACTTACTTCAGGTCACGTATCTCCAAAAAAATGAGATATATGAATCGGTAGAATTAACTACATGCAAATTAAAGAGATCTCTTTTTCCTTGTAATTTCAAAGATTTTACGGCTTAATTTTACTTCATATGTCTTGTATATGTGCTCATTTTGATTTTACGGTTTTCATTTCTTCGTAGTTCATTGTTTCTCCAAGTTTCTCAAGAAAAACTGTCATTGGTTGTGTTCATTCGAAAACAATGAACAAATCCTCAAGTTTCTTCCTTTATGATATGCTTGCCAACGTTGCCTCAATCTGATTGTAGAAAGTAAAAGATCAATTTATTTATACTTGCACTTATGTTTGTGTTTGAAAAATGTAGACTTGATCAATTTAAAGCAGGGATCCTTCTATTTTCTAGCAAGTTTTACTGTTTTTCTTTTGGCATAAAAGAAGGAAAGGAAAAGAAGAGTATTATTGGTTGCGGGAAATATCAATCTGAATATTGAAGGTATTATCTCATTAATATTTTTTCCTTCAATCCATTATTACTATTTTATTTTTGTATCATTTTTAAAGCTAATGCAATAATTTTAAAAAAAGAAATAAAGATCGGTGGATGTAATATCACAGCCACAAAAAAAAAAAAAAAAAAAAAAAATCAAAGCCAACGAAAACTTCCCCATAAATTCACATAGTATGTTGAGAAATTCTAAGGTCCCTAAATTAGGACATTTAGGAAAAGAGATGATTAATGCGTATGAAAACATATGAAACTTTTTGTGAGTGTGTATATATATATGATTTTTTTTTTTTTTTTTTTTTTTTTTTTTTTTTTTTTTTTTTGTATTTGTCGCGATAATGGTGAATTTTGCTACTCCACTGGAATGTTATGAATATTTAACTTTTATGTAAATTTAATAATAGGACTTAAATAGCTGATTTCTTAAAATTTATTATGATGAGTTTTAACTTTTAAGTGACGCCTATTTAGTGTATTATTTTTCCCGGCATGGTATGGATTCTAAAATAGGATAATATATATGCAAAAAAATAGATCTTAAACATAATTTTTTACTAAAATCAGTAAACGAGGTAGTACTCAATATCCAATTCAAATATTATTTTGCTTAATCATCGTTTGGAAGGCCTCTGCCAAGTTAGCAGTAATGAGGGATGGAAAAAAACATATCATAACATACAACTTTGAAGATTTCATACTAATTAGAAACAACAGAAAAAAAAAAACCAACATTTTTTTCCTATTTTATTTTCTTTCTCTCTTATTCAAATTCACACAAAATGATTTATGACATTAAGATGAAATTATATCTTAAATTTTATTAACAACCGCGCGAAGAGCGGGTCATTGCACTAGTATAATTTAAATCTAAGCAATAGAAAAGTGATGTGACACCTCTCTTTGGCCAAGGATCCGATTTATCTTTTTTTTCTCTTTTTTTTTTTTTTTTGTTTTGTTTTGAAGTTTTCTTCCTTAAAAATATCTAATATAAATTTTCCATGAATTTTCAATTACAAATACTTCATTATAAGCTTTAAATAACACTAATACTACTTAGGTTGCCCATGATGTCAACTAAAAATTAACAGCCCACGCCACTTTGCATTCTTTATAAAAGCCGCCTACTCTCAGCCGTTTCGATAAGTATTTTATTTCCGGTACTGTTATACTTATAACTGCTAATACTTATTGCATTTTATATTGCTTATTATAGAGTGTAATTCAGTTTTACTAACCCTCTGTTTGGATGGTTGTTTCCCGTGGTCATTAATGTACAGTATGGTATGGTACAGTATGGTGTTGTCTTGTATTGTACTGTATTAATAAACACAATGTTTGGATAGGGTGTATCGTTTGTTGTGGTTTAATAACATTTGTATAGTTTGGTTTGACTGTATGGTACTGTATAATAACTTGTAAGTTTACTAAATTACCCTTAACTCTTAATTTGAAATTCATTTATATATATTAATAAAACTCAGGTAAATAATAAAAGAAGAACTTTAAAAAATAAGTAGGTAGTGGGTGGGGGGTGGTGAAGGGGTAGGTGGTGTGAGGTGGGTGGTTATGGGATGAGAGTGGGGGTAGTGGGTGATAGCGTGGGGGTGGGGTTAGGTGGTGGTGAGGGGTAAGGGGTGGGGGTGGTGGAGGGGTGAGTGGTGTGAGGTGCGTGGTGTGGGATGAGGGTGGGGGTGAATTGTTGTGGGGTGGGGTTGGCGGTGGTGAGAGGTAGTGGGGGGTGGTTGGGGTGGTAGGGTGGGTGGCAAAGGAGTGGGGTAGTTGGGGTTAGGGGGTGGTAGGATGGGGGTGGGGTGGGGGTGAGTGGCGAGGGATGGGGGTGAGTGGCGAGGGGTGGGGGTGAGTGGTGGAGTGGGGTACAATGGAAAAATGAAATACGTAACCACGGAAAAACCACCAAATTCGTGGTTTTAAAAATTGGGACTTTTCATGGTTATATAACCATAGAATGAACCACGGATTTACAATATCATACCACATAATTTTAAGAACAATGAAAACAAACATGATTTCTTAGAAAACTATAAATTAATGAACGACGGGAAACCACCATCCAAACAGGCAAACAGGGGGTAATTAATTGTTCTTTCTTTCAGATTTTTAATATTCTCTATTAAACTGAACAATGAATTGAGTATTGTTCACGTACCTCTTCACATTCATTGGTATTTATTTATACACTATATATAGAGTAAGGCTGACTTCATCTGATCAAGGGTGCCGGTCATTAAATTTTTTTCCTTTTACCAGAAGAATATAATGCATGCTACTATAAGGAAAAATCAAGTGAACAACTACAAGCACATCTTGAAACATAAGATTCTCAATATCCACATCAAGTTTAATGTTTTGACATGGAAAGAGAGAATTATTACTTCTGTTGGTTGAAGGAGGAGGAAAAAATGGTATAGAAAATTCATCAGTGAAAATATCAATGATGAAGCGGGATCATTAGTGCTTCAAGACTCGGTATTGTGCATCCTTTCTCCCATTTTTTCCTCTCTGGTAGTTAACAAAGAAAGTACTACATCACTATCGTTCTAAATATTTTCTCCATTTTCTTGAATAAAAAAGTTTGATCTCTCTGGCTTTTCCAATTTTTGTTTTCCTCCTCTCAAGCATGATTCAGAGTTTTCAGTACTTTGAAGTTGTGGCAAAAATATCCTAAATTCATGACTTCTTGCATCAATGAAATTATTTTTTTCCCAGCCAATTTCATGCCTATACACTCGACTGATTTAGTGGAAATATTATGAGAATAGGCATAAGGAAACCAAATGACGGAACCAATTTTCTGACGTTGGTCCTACGCTAGATGCAGATTTGCCTCGAGACAAAGTGAATTGAAAAATCTTCATAGAAATAAATTTTCATGAATTTCTGTTATATAATGTCTACATAGTAATTGTGGCGGCTATTACTGGAAAGAACAAAAACATATATATTTTTTATATTTCTTACCATCTGATCTTTCCTGATCATTCTTACTTGGATTCATAATCAATATTTTTTGGTGATGGGAGTGACTTTTAAATTTTGTATTACTAATATAATTTTAATTAGTTTGTCGCTATAAAGTAGTGTGTTGTTTATGCACTTTGGGAAGTAGGAGAGACATTTTTTACTTTGTCAGGGTCTTAGTTAAGCAAGATTTTAAGTGCTACTATTGTTATTACTCTTTTCGGATGTTGATGGAAGGATCGATAATCTGTATTTATTTTTATTTCATTTACATATCGATATTTTTTATAGGCGTCATTCATGCATTAGCTATCAACAAAGTTGAAGCTTATGTTAAGGGCATCATATTTGACGTGAGAGAAAATAGAAGAACAAAGAGAAAGGAAAGAGAACGAGAATCAGAGAAAAACAATGAAAATATCTATGAACTGCATCGATATCTTTTTTGTTGTGTTTTAAATTTCTTTTATTTTTTAACTAATAATGAAAGCCCTTTCTATGAATTTAAAATTTTCTTTAAGGTTTGGAGGATAGAATGATGGAGGAGAGATGTTAGTTTTAAGCAATTTTTTCTTTTGTCCTTTACGTTGATTGTGAATTGCTGAGTGATATAAATCAAATGCATTTTAACTCACATATTATTAATTACTTTTGTGGATTTTTTCTTGCCTAATATTTATTTTTACAAGTGTTAGTAGATCCTAAATAATTATATATACAATAAATAATTTATAAAATTTAGTTTGGATTGAATTGGTCACTTTGGAAATTACATTAATTTCAATAAGATTCATTTATTTATTTGACATTTTTATGAATCTTTGTTATTTTTATCCATCATATATATTCAATTAAAAGTTTAATACTTGAAGATGCAAATTGTTAGTCACCTTAGTTTTTTTCTCATCTTATTTTATATTTGTCTTATTATGAAGTGTCCTGGACCTCCATTAATTTTATGTTGAGTTTCTATATATGGTTCTCCTATTCGAATCGCATATCATTTTTTTTATATTTAACCTAAAAGCTTCTCAATATAATTTTCCGGTCAAATACTTTTATACACAGTATTATAATATTACTAATAATTTATAGTTTGATTTTTTAACCACGCGGACATGTACACTAATAACAAATAAATATGACATCTAACTAGTATTTCACTATACTTGTATGTTTTGTACATCCAAGAACAGGGTGTTCGAAGCGGAGTCCGATGGGGGGTTTTTAGTGTATTTCTCCGAGCGTCGTCTTATAGAAGCAATTCCACGTAAGAGTACCTCGCAAAACAAATGAAGTAAAATTTTAGTAAAATAAAATCGACATAATAAATATATACAATACATATTATTCGATAAAAAGAAATAATTTATTATATAAACAAAATATGGTTATTGAAATAGGGCATGTTCAGATCTGTAATCGATTTAGACGTAGAAAGTTTGGACGCGCCATGGCTGCAAACTGGCGGCCAACCAGATTAACTTGCCAATATATGAATCACGAAATTTTCCGTCTTATTTGATCATTTAGAAATCTCGCCATAACTTGTTTTTTTTTTTTTTTTTTTTGGACATCGTCTATGGAAGGAGATTTAGTTGATAAAGCTTCGTAAAGTCGATTGATTGGTTGAGAAATTGGGTAAACATCGTGTGGGATGTTTTATTGAGTATATTGGTATTGATGATGATGTTGTTGATATTAGTGTTGTTACTATTGTTGTTTTGTTGGTATTGTGATTTCGGGCTAGGGATATTGACAGAGGAGATGCTGCCCGCATTTTAGCAGATTTAAGGGAATTTAGTTTGAAGGCTTAAGACAAGCATATGACAATGAGCCTAACAATAGTACGGATGATTTTATATGTAGATTACGAGACTACGAATGATCTTATGTAGATTGCAAGATAGGAAGTAGGTTGGAAAGCCGAGAAGAAAGCTTCCAGGTATGTTAAGGCTGTTCCTTCTTTTTTTAGCATGATTCCATGTATGGTAAGAGCGTAATGAACCTTGTGACTAGAGATTTGTCAAAGTAGAGCTTGTCATATTGTTGCATAGTTTCCGAGTGTTATGTTATTCTTTCTGAGGGGCCATATCCCCTCCCCATGTCCTTGAGTTCATAGAGAGATAGAAAAGATAAGTTACAGTATCGGTATCTGTCAGCACATGCATGATATACATACATTTTCTTTAGCCTGGCCACTTGGTCAATGAGATATTTTATTTAGCCTGGCCACTTGATCAGTGAGACAGATATGCCTGGCCTACGGGTCAGTAAGACAGATTGCTTGGCCGACGGGTTAGTGAGACAGATTGTCTGGCCGACGGGTCAATGAGATTTTACAGTTGCCTGGCCACTTGGTCAGTGAGATATATAATAATATTATATTGCATTTCATATGAGACAGGTCAGGTGAGATATTCAGGGCATTCTTTGGCCTCCAGATTGTATTGTTTCAGTCAGTTTCAGTTATCATTGCCTTACATACTCAGTATATTATTTCGTACTGACGTCCCTTTTACTGGGGGCCGCTGCGTTCATGTGCGCAGGTTCAGGTAGCCAGACAGGCGATCCAGCTCAATAGGTTTTCCACTCAGCTGCAGACAGTGCGCTCCACTTGGCTCGGAGCTGCAGTCCCTTTTGGTATGCTATTTTGACAGTTATATATATATGGGATGATGGGGCCTTGTCCTGTCCTTTCTACAGCTTGTGCTCCATAGAGGTCTGTAAACAGTTGTATGTAGTTGGGATGTTATGTAGCCTTGTCGGCTCTTATTTTTGTTGTACAACATCTGTAGCGCCTAGTCGGCTTGTACTGTTATCCTCAGCATGTATGTATATATATATATATATATATATATATATATATATATATATATATATATATATATGTTGGCTATGAGTTCTTGATGCAGAGTCTATTGTGTTAATCTTACAGGAGTTAGTATAACTCAGTTATAAGCTATATATGGGCCACCCTGTCGCTCAGTGAGATTCAGCTACAAGTTTAGGGGTGCTTGGTCAGTAGAGGTCGGGCACTCATCACGACTCATCGGCTTGGGTCGTGACATATTGCTATAGTAATAACGCAGGCCCAAAAATGCAACCAAAAAGTCAAACCCGAGTCCCTAAGGACAAAACTAGAATTTTAAGGTTAAATCATTTTACCCATAATCCAAGGGTTCTATATCAAGACCAATTCTATCCACAAATGGACCCTCAAATTATCAATTTCTCATATTTTAAGATTGGGGCTTAGAACCCCAAAATTTTCACCAAATCCACGGATTAAAACACTAAATAATGGTACTCGCTCCGTCCTAATTTAGGTGTCTTAGTTTGACTAGGCACAGAGTTTAAGAAATAAAGAGAGACTTTTAAATCTTGTGGCCCTAATTCAAAGATACGTATAATATACTAAAATATTCTTTGAACTTGTGGTTATAAACTCGACAATAGCATGTTTGAATTGTCAACTTACTAAATATAGGATGAGGTATTCCTTTTGGAATAGACCAAAAAGGAAAGTAAGACACCTAAATTGGGACGAAAGGAGTAGTAATACAGAGGAAACATTAAAATAAAGTTAGAATCTTACCTCCAAGCCAAATCGTGCAATTAGCCTTTGAAATCGCCTCAAACTTAGCTCTAGAACTCAAAATATAGAAAAGATGAAATAACTCTCGGATTGGGGATTTAATGCCAGATCACAACCCTTCTTTCCAATCGTGACAGACCATTGCGAATGCGATGGGTATCCCCTACATGAGCCCATCACAATCGCAAGCGACCTATAGCAAGCGCGATGCCTTGGACCCTTATGCTTTCGCGATTGCGAACCCTTCCTCGCGAAAGGGAAGAGAAAGTCTATGGACCAGACACAAGAAAAATATAGTCTAGTGTCTCCCGGATTTCATTTTAGTCCCTGAAACTCATCTGAATTCTCCTGGACACAAATCAAATATGCATTTTGATCATAAAACACTCTACGAACCTGTTGGAATGCTCAAAACACTAATCTGGGATCTTCTTAACCCGATGTTGACAGGGATTAACTCAAATCCTTCACTTAATTAGAATCTCCACAAACTGTCTGAAACACATCCCATCCCTCTGGGACTCATCCAAACCACTCAACTAAGTCATAAATTGTATTCCGAACCTCATGGAACTGTCAAATGTCATATCCGAGTTCGTTAACCTCCGATGTTGACTTTGGTCAAACCTTGTTAGGTTGCAGGACCTGTCACGACCCAAAATCGCTTAGTCATGCGGGCACCTACCATTTCCCACCTTGGTAGGCGAACCCGTCCCTTAATCATTAATTCAACAACAATAAAGTAAATAGGGTAATAGAAATATAAGTCTCAAACGTAAATATAAATAAGTGCGGAATACAATACTAATACAACCCCAAAGGATCTGGTCTGAATACAGTATAAGAGCCACTACTAATCAACTTCAAGTCTAGAATAATACAGAGTCTCAAAATATGAATATTGTCTCAGAATGCAAGAAAAGACAAGTATAAAGAAAGAATCTCCGGGCTGCGGATCCTTCAAGCATGCTCACCCAAGAATCTCCGGGTTGCGGATCCTTCAAGCATTCTCACCCTAGACACTCAATAGCTAAGCCTCGGGAATCAGTCGCATGGAGTTTGTCACGTACTCTGCACTCATAAAAGAATGCAACAAGGTAGTATCAGTACAAACACTATGTACTGGTATGTATCATAGGCTAATAACAATTAGATAACATATATAAAAGAAGAGACTGAAGAATAGACATGCTCATAATCAAGTATAAATATAGCACAATCCAAGAATAGCAACTCAAATACAGAAAGATCAAGTCCGAAACCAACAAGTATGAGAATGTAATAATGACTGCATATGCAACAAGCCCAATATTAAGCAACAGTACCAACGAGGGTAATCCATCCTAAATTCATACCAGAAGTCGTAACATGATTTCTCCAACAATCACTAACTCTACATATACTTCGCTAACCGAAGTCTAACCATAAGGTAAGTTGTAACCTACCTGGTAGCCGAGCGGGAGCCACGAACAATCAAACCTTCGCCTTGCCTTTCTGGAGAGCCTCCAATTACTCAAAGTCTATCCATTATTGAATTCTAAGTTAGAAATAAGAAACAACGATACCTATATTGCTATATTATCTTTCGAATCAAAATCAACTATGGGAAAAGGGGGGAAAACGGGCCCACAAGGGCAAAACGGGTATTTCGAAGGTGAAATTGGTAACCCAATGTTCTAGAGGTTCAATTCTATTCTTCAATTGTTAAATTAACTCAAGATTAGGTCAATTTCATCCTTCAAGTCAAAATCCCCAATTTGGGTATAGACCCTAACTTTCAATCTTACAAATCATCAACACAAAAGGAAGATTCAAGCCTATTAGTAACTAATTCATCAAATTGCATGCTTAGATTAGTCAAATCCACCAACAAATCTTATTTGAAAGACTAAAACTCGGATAAGAAGTAAACATCAAAACCCATCTTCCTTCTTAAGTTCAATAGATTTTCTATCATGGATTCATGCTTAAGGAAGGTAGATGAATGAAATCTAGGTTAGAGAACTTACCCTCAAGAGAAATCTTGTTGAAACCTCCTCAAATCGCCTCAAAGATACTTAGGAACAATAAATGTAGGGATAGAAAATGAAGGGTTTTAACTAGGCATTAAATAGTAATCTGGTCCCTATTGCGCGCTGCAGCGGTCAAGCATCTGCTACAGCTGGTCCGCGCCCGCGGCCCTGCTCTCTACCACGAGTCCGCTACAGCGGATCCCTATCCACTGTAGTGCCTCGCTACGAATCAAACACACCCGCCATAGGGGACTACGCCTCGTCGAGGCGGGTCTGCTACCGTGGAAGGGTGTTGCTACTGCGAACATCAGACACCGAAAAAATCCTATTTTTTCACTAACTCAATCCCAAATCCGACAATCACTCGAGACCTTCCAGATATAAACCAGACATGCAATCATACATAAAAACACGCAACAGACTCACTCATGGTCTCGGAATTCCCAAAGGAGGTCTAATTGACCGGGGTGACAGCCAATGGCCAAAGACTAACTTTCCAAGCAATAACCCAAAACGCTCTTGAGTTCCTCGGGGATCGAACTGAACATCCCACCAAGTCGTAATCGACCATCCGAGCCTCTCGGAATTAACGAATTTCTGAGAAAGGTCTGTTCACCCAAAAGTCAATTATTGGTCAAACATTTTTCACTTTAAGGCCCTATGTCCCAAAAGTTATCATAAATCTCGCCCGATCACCTCGGGGACCGTACCACCCATCCTCGCGCGTCAAAATTGTACTAATAGGGCTTGGGGAAGGGTCAACGGGGATAAATAGGTCAATAGCGCTATAACAACCAAACGGGTCGTTACATTAGATACCAATTAAGTAATAGCTCATCCTCGCGCGATAAGGAAAGAAATGGGAAAAAGTACCTGAGTCAGCAAACAACTAGGGATATCTGGAATGCATATCGGACTTGGTGTCCCATGTGGCCTCCTCAATAGGACGATGTTTCCATTGCACTTTAACAGAAGCTATCTCTTTGGACCTCAACTATCTAACCTGCCTATCTAAGATCGCTATAGGCTCCTCCTCGTAAGACATATTCTCATCAAGCAATGCAGAATCCCAATGAGTGATATAAGACCCGTCTGAATAGTACCTCTTCAACATAGAAACATGGAATATCGGATGAACACCTGACAAGCCTGGTGGCAAGGCTAACTCATAAGCAACATCACCAACACGATGGAGAATCTCGAATGGACTGATGTACCTCGGGCTCAATGTGTCCCTCTTCCCAAATCGCATAACACCCTTCATGGGTGAAATCTTCTGAAGAGCCTGCTCACCCACCATAAAATCTAAATCCCAGAACTTTCGGTCCGCATACAACTTTTGTCAACTCTGATCTGCTAGAAGCTTTTCTTGAATAAGCTTCACCTTGTCCAAAGACACCCTCAACAAATCTGTACCCCAAGGTCGAACCTCAAAAGCATCAAAACCACCCAATAGGAGAATGACACTTCCTACAGTACAAAGCCTCGAATGAAGCCATATCAATACTTGAATGGCAGCTATTCTTGTACGCGAACTTTGCCAAGGGTAAGAACTGGTCCCAATGACTATCAAAATCAATGACACAGGCTCTTAACATATCCTCAAGCACTTGAATAGTCCGCTCGGACTGACCATTAGTCTGTGGATTAAATGTGCTGCTAAGGTCTAATTGACTGCCCAACTCTGAGCACGTCCTCCAAAAATTGAAGGTAAACTGAGTACCGCGGTCAGTAATGATGGAAATAGGAACCCCGTGCAATCGTAGTAACTCTCGGTGCAACTGATATGGTTTAATTATATTTATTCCTCTATTTCCCATTAATTATACGACATCTTCTACTTTAATTTTAAACTTAGTATTACTATTATTCGTCATTTTTCCTAAAAATCCTATGCACATTAATAAATTATTACCATTACATATTTCTTCGTATCCTTTAGTCTGTATTCCTATTTTTATATGTTTTCCAAATTCTGTTAAATTCATTAAAAAAATGAAAATTTTGGGAGATAGACAGAAAATTAATTAGAAATATAACTACATGATAAGAAGAAATATAGGAGTGAGGAAGTACCGAGTAGGATTGTTAAAAATTTATTTGAAAACAACATTAATTTTCTACTTTGTCCTTTGAACTTTTCTTATTGAAAGAACTTATTGAAAAATTTACTACCCCCCTCTAAGTTTGGTATCAGAGCGAGAAGATTTTTGGAACCTAAGACTCATCTAAGACTATATGAGAAGACTTTTTTCTGCTAGAAGAAGAAAGTAAGCACCTGTACCTACTGTTAGCCAAGAGTTAATGAGACAACACCGTTTTGCTAAACAATAATTTTTCACTATCGCATGATCTACATTACTTGAAAAAGACTAGTAAACCTTAGAAGCTCAAGAAAGATCCTTACCGAACACATTAACTATTTAGACACAGCTTATAGAGAAGAACTGAATAATAAGACAACAGTATTAAGTTTTCGAAATAATCTCCTTTGGGATATTCATTTTACCAACGACGAGATATTTAGAACTGAAGACTATATTAGACAGCTAGAACAAAAAGTAAAGTGTATGCCTTTAGGTTAATAGATGCAAGATCATTATTTGGAAGTCAAACAAGAATTAAATAACCTATACCCAGAATATATTAAATTAAGTAGTACCAAAGAAAACCAGTTAAGACTACAAGAATTAATAGATATAATATTAAGATTAGAATATAAGTTACTAGGATATATAAAATCTAGAAAGACCTCAAAGAATCAAAAGCGATTTAGACCATATTAATTGTATGAGAACACTATCCTTTGTTAGAAAAATAGCTATCAATCATTGATATTTATATAGAGATATAGAGAAAAGACGAGAATATAGACAAGTAGAAAAAGCCTTAAGTGCGTATTTAGAGATAATAAATTCAGAAACATTATCTTCACTGATAAACAATAGACTCTTACAAAGTCAGATTAATGAAGAGACAATCTCTGCTATAACGTGGAAATTACAAGGTATAAGAGAAGATATAGAAAGACTTACAACTAGTATAGAGTACCAGAAGAAAGTTTGTAAAATAAAAATTCCGTTAGGGTAATAAATAAGGCTAGAAAAATAGATACATTAAAAAATCTAGAATACTTAGACTTAAGAATATACCCAGAAAAGAAATATAGAGCATTAAAAGATCATAGTATTATAAAGTGTAATTTCAGTAACAGAGACCATATATTACATAGTGAAGACAAACAGTTGAACACATTAGTAGATTTAGTCATAAATTTTAGTGAAAGAATACAACAAAATAATAAAGACATTACTAGAATATTAGAGGTGGTAGAAGCATCCCAGACGAAGCAAAAGAAAACTTTCAAAAAATTAGAACAAAATCTCGATTAATTAAAAACACAAGAATTAGAATTAGAAAAGAAAGTCCAGACTCTAGTTAACAAATTTAATCTAGAAAAATTACCTACAAAGACGGAAATAGAAAAGTTAGTTAAAGTTATTACAGAAAGACCAAAAGAGATAGAACTAAAGACAACCCAAATAGTCTCTAAAATAACGCAACATGTAGAAGTTTTAACTAGGGATATTAAAGAATTAAAAAAGACAGTAGAAGAACTAAAAGAAATCACTCTTTCATGAGTAGACCAACCTTAGCTCAAGAAGAAGCCTCAAAATTAATAGAAAAGTCTATACCTTTACCAACAGACTATAAAGATTATATACCTAACGCTAAATCGGATCAAATAACACTACAACAAAATATTACTATAATTTCATTAATATTAGAAATAATAAAGAAAATAGAAATAATAGTACAAGATTAGAATTAATAAGTGAGCGCGTTCGATTGTTAAGTGAACAACAAAAAGAGAAAAATAAAGAGACCTCTAAAAATAAAGAAGTTGAAGAATTAATAGACCAATTAAAAAAGGTATAAATAACACCTCAAAAAGAAAAAGTCAAAATAACTAAAAAAGCACAAAAATGGACCTTCTTCCAATTAGATCAAGAAACGAAGGAGGATCAGAAAGGCAAGAAAGATCAAGAGTAAGTTTTTCTGATAATAGAATAGGTAATAATTTCTTATCAAGAATTTTAAGTAGAAGAACACCAGAGGAAAACAACCAACAGTTAAGTGAGGTAATAGATGTAGATCGAGACATACATATTTTCCAACAAAATCAATTAAAACTATTAAATCCAAAGACTTTATACAACATAGGACAGTTTTCAAGAACAACACAATTATATAGACATTATAGAGAAAAGCAGTTGTCAGCCATAGGAACTAAAATTACTACTATAAATCTAATAAATCCAGAAGCTTTAAGACAAATAAAAAATACTGGAAGGACGCTAATGCATATGAGATTAATAGTAATAGGATTAAAAGGATTAACTAGAAAAAATTTAGGAACTAAAGTCTTAATAGTAATTTACGATGATAGATGGTCAGACATGAAGAAGTCAATAATCGGAATAACAGAGGTAGATATGACAAATAATAGAGGAATTTTTTATATTAGTCCAGACTTTATAATGAATTTAGCAGAATTTGGAAAACATATAAAAATAGGAATACAGACTAACGGATACGAAGAAATGTGTAATGGTAATAATTTATTAATGTGCATAGGATTTTTAGGAAAAACGACGAATAATAGTAATACTAAGTTTAAAATTAAAGTAGAAGATGTCGTAGAATTAATGGGAAATAGAGGAATAAATTTAATTAAACCTATAAAAATAAATCCTGAAGAATACGCAGGGTTAGAGTGGAAATTAGAAGACTTTAGTAGGAAGAAGATTCTACAGCCAGAGTCACACCTAATGTACACTAATTCTAGAGGAGAGACATCTATAAGATTTATCAATTATAATTATACATCACAAAGAGACATAGAAGAAGAAAGTACTCTAGATGAAAATGAAACTACTAAGTCAACCCTTATGGACATAGAATTAATACAAGAAGAATTTGAAGTCGACATAGCTACAGAAGAAGCAAAAAGACTCCATAAAGATAACAAAAATATACTTTTTAGATGTAAAGGATGTAAGTTAGGAGAATTAACAATAGAAGAAACTATAAGTCACTTTAAATTATGTGAAGCTCGAACTGATAATTGAGGATATAGAGTAGAACATATATACCAAAAGAAATCAGACGAATTTGATAAAATATTAGAAGATATGCAATATAGTGATGACGAAATAGAGATAGACTCGATAATAAGTCAAAAAGAATTAATGAAATTTAGTGCGTCTAGTTCTAGTCCATTTCAAATAACAACAGGAGAACAATACACAGTAGACACGAGCACAGGAAATGTACCTAGAAGAAGAGTTTTTAGAACAACAGGAGAACCTATAGACAATATAAAACCATCAGGGAAAAGAATGTCTATAGAAGAACCTATTATTCTTCAAGAAGGAGGTAATAAAGGAAAAATGTTAAATATAGCAGCTCATGATCCACAAAGATGGAATTATGTAAAAACCATATAAACTTTTTAGGAGTAGCGCTAGGAGATGGCAAAATAAAATTGCAACCTCACATAGCTAAAAAGGCCTTAGAAATGCCAGATAAACTAGATAATGTTAAAGAATTACAAAAATTCTTAGGAATAGTAAATTATGCTAGAAGTTTTATAAAAGACTTAGGAAAAATAGTAGGGCCATTGTATTAAAAAACGGGATCAAATGGTCAAAAACACTTTAATACAGAAGATATTAGATTAGTAAAAAAAATTGAAGAAAAAAATAAAAGATATTCCAGACTTAAATATGCCCCTAGAAACAGACTATTTAATTATAGAAATAGATGGAAGCTTTGAAGGATGGGGAGCAGTAATAAAGGCAAAACCAAATAAATATAGCAATAAAAGTGAAGAAAAGATATGTGCTTATCAAAGTGGTAGGTACCGAGAAAAAGGAAACATGAGTAGTATAGACGCCGAAATTTTAGATGTAATATATGGCTTAAATAGTTTTAGACTATATATACTAAATAAACCAGAGATATTGGTAAGAACAGACTGTGAAGCTATAGTCAAATTCTATCAAAAAATTAATGATAAAAGTAGCAGTAGACGAAGATGATTAAACTTTATGAATATTATTTAAATTTATAATTTAACATTCGAACATATAAAAGGAAAAGATAATAATCTAGCAGACCAATTAAGTAGATTAAAAATCACATCTAACTGATTTTTTATTTGAACAGCATGAGACCATCAAGTTCTCAGACAGCAGACAAGGGAAAAGGCATAGCCTCAACCCAAGACATTTACAGACAAAAGGTACTAGGTAATCTTCATTTTAGACCTACATCTGCATTAGACAAAAACGCCTTAGAAAGAATACATTTTGGAACCAATAATTTAGTATTTTTCCGCCATCTAATTTAACTTTTAAGGTATTACCAGAATATGTAATAGACAAACAACAAACATGTTTAGTAGACAATTTGTGGTTATCACATAACATAAAATACTCTAGTCATTTTGTAGCCACTCTAAATGCACTTTGTTAGTATTTTACAGACAAAAATCTAGATAAGAAATTTAAATTTTATGTTGTAATCCATGGTAGAACTAATGGTATTTCCAGACCTGGATAGAAGTTTTGGATTCTATTAAAGATATAAGGAAACCTCTTTTTAAAGACTTTAATGATTTCACTGAGGCATTAGACTATGCTAGAGGAGTGTTGGGTCCAAACTACTATATTTCTCCAGCTCTCAGACAAAATCCAGATAGAACCCCTCAATACAATATACAAAAAGACACAGACAAGGTGATTTTTTGCGATCACTGCTCTACTATGGCTGAGACCGTCAGAAGACTTAACCAGTAGAAAGAGACACTCATCCAAGAAAAAATGAAACTCTTGGATCAAGCAAGATTGTTAGAACAAAGACTACAAGCAGTTAAGTTCGAATTAGTACAATTCCAGAGTTCTCCATCTCAGACAAAAATGGATGAGACGGGTGTGCATTCCCCAATGAATGCAAATAGATCCACTGTATCGGATAAACATACAGCTAGTCCGGTTCAAACGGTAGCCGGTAAAGACTTGTCAAATCCGTTGATGGCTGTCACTTTGCCAAAAAGTGAAGATGAGGGATGTTCATCTCTCCAGGCAAGACGAAGACTACCAAAGACACTGACGCAATGAGCTACTTCTACCAAGAAGAGCATACTTGCAAAAAAGAAAAAAAATGACAACATAGAAAGTATAGTTAAAGAGACTTTGGAAAGATTTTTCCAAACAAAAGTAGAACAAGACAAGAATATAATCAAGAACCCTAGTCCAGAATTATTTCCAAGTCCAAGGATATCATCAGTCCATAGTTCAGAAGAAGGAGATATGGTAAATTTCTAGAATAGTGCATTTCAAGATTCACAAGACCCAAACGATGACGATTCGGGAATGAGTTTTGATTCTATTGCACTACATAATTTAGACACATAATATATATATATATATATATATAAAGGAAATAATCAGACAGAGGTAGTGGAGGAAATAGTTATGATAAGATAGAAGACTGAAAGATTCGTTGAACAAAAGCAACGGCTAGAAGACATTTGCAGAAAAAGAGAGCTTTATTAAAAGTAGCTTTAATAAAGCAGCCACAGTAAATAGACAAATCAGCTAACAGACAAGTAAATAAAGTTTTCTTTGAAAAAGTTCACGTGACGATGGGGCCCAAAGAGCACCCGGCTGAACTCAAAAGATTCTTCAACATTTTGAAATCCGGAGTTAAAGTCCTCTAGACGCCTATAAAAAGCAGCATTTGTGGAGAAGCAAAGACATCACGAACAAGAGCACCAACCACCTCTCTCTAGAAAACTTCCATATTCTCCTTCTCTTTCATCAAATACTCCAATCCTTTGCCCAGTCAAAAACCTTTTTAATATAAACTCCTATTGTAAAATACTTAATACCTACCCCTTAGTGTGAAATAGTTTTTGGGGTTTCCCGAAAGGGAAACCTCTCTCCTACTTCAAACCATGTAAGTTTATTTACTATGTTTTCTGTACTAATCTCCTTATTATGTAAATTATTTTGTGATTATATGAATATTATGTTTAAGTAATTTCCTTGTCATCATGAATTTGTTATTCTTAGTATATGGTTATTGTCTTAACTTCTTAATAACCTCGATGGATTAACCTGTAAATTCCTAGGTTTTAAAGAGGCCGTTTTAATGTCCAAATAATAAAGGACAATATTGGCCGTGGTTATCGGGGTGTGGTTAAAGAAGACTGTTATTAAGAACAAAGGTTAAGAGAAAGAGATGAACAGTCTAACAAGATTCTTAACTGGACAGAGTCCAGATTAAAAAAAAATGAAAATTTTGGGAGATAGACAGAAAATTAATTAGATATATAATTACATGATAAGAAGAAATATAGGAGTGAGGAAGTTTCGAGTAGGATTGTTAAAAGTTTATTTGAAAACAACATTAATTTCCTGCTTTGTCCTTTGAACTTTTCTTATCGAAAGAACTTATTGAAAAATTTACTACCCCCCTCTACGTTTGGTATCAGATATATATATATATATATATATATATATATGTGCATCTAGTTCATGATTTTTCTCATTTTAACTCACACCAATAGACCCTAAACCCTCCCTAATACTCATCAATCCTCTCCCAACCTTTCTTTATCATCCAAGTAAGATCCGAGCCCCGAAAACCTAAGCTAGTGAAGGGGAGTTGTTCATAGGATTTTTATTGAAGCTGTTGAGCTTAGGAGTTGGATTTGGAGTTTGGTTCTTGGAATTCCAGCCCTTTTAAGGTATGCATACTATTCTTATTTTTGCTATTAAGTTGATTACCAAGAGTTTTAGTGATTTAAAGTGAAGGAAATATAGCTATGAAAGCGGTGAGTTAATTGAGTCAAACAAAGATTAGGGTTATTTTGGGAGATTTTTTGGCATGGATTTGATTATTTTTTGATATGAAAGTATTGACATAAGTTGTTTGTGAAGGAATTCCTTAGTTTAAAGTGAAGGAAAACATGATATGAAGAAGCTAAATTAGCTTGTTGATGTGGTTGCCTTGAAGGCTGTTTCGATTGGAATTTTGGAAAGATTTCTACTTGTTTATGTTGCTGTATATTGTTACTATTGTTGTTGATGATGTTTTATGTGTTGTGCACCGTTTGGGAGTTGGATTGGAGTAAGAATTATAGGGAAAATGCTGCCCGAATTTTGTTGATTTTCAGACGTACTTGAAATGGGTAGTAAGGGATGTATATGGTCTAATTGTAATTTGTGTTATCTTGGTTGTAGTGTTACAAGCTCGGGAAGTACGCATCAGACATTAGGTAGACTCCAAGGTATGTTAAGCCTGTCCCTTTTATTCTTTTGGCATGATCCTTATTGTCTGAACGAACATATTAAGCGAGCGAGTTCCAAAGACTCTACTCTTAGATGGTACAGGATTCATCGTATCCTTGATTTCCTAGATTTTATGTCTATGGCTTCCATAGATCATATGTTTCCCAGAGTGGTCTAGAGTATACTTTCCATGAGTCCTTCATGCATTTATACATATGAACAACTATTTTATTACACCGTGCCTATATGGCCGGGTAGCACCGCTACGGTGGGCGGCTTATAGATGATGATGTATGATTACACCATGCCTACATGGCCGAGCAGCACCACTAGTGGGCGGCTTATGATATCGTCCTGGACACGGGATTATATGATCTATGGATCGGGCTGTACGTTTCACAGCACTATCAGTTATATTATGACCTATGCATATCATACGCCCTTAGAGGTAGTTTCAGTTATACAAAGTTGTAGATCTTCTCAGGTGTTAGCTATAGATGCATTCAGATACTGAGATTTGCTTTCATATTTCAGATGTCTCTTATGACTTCTATGTACTTATTATTCTTGTACCTTACATACTCAGTATATTATTCGTACTGACTCCCCTATTGCTCGGGGGGCTGCATTCATGCCCGCAGGTTCAGGTAGATAGAGAGACGATCCAACTCAGTAGGACTTTCCCTCAGCTATAGTCGGTGCGCTCCACTTGGTATTGAGCTGCGATCCATTTTGGTATGCTATTTTAATATGTATATACATGTATATGGGTATGACGGGGCCCTGTCTCGTCCTTTCTATAGCTTTCTGTTCCATTAGAGGTATGTAGACAGTTGTATGTAGTTGGTACATGATGTAGCCTTGTCGGCTCTCATTCTTTTTATGTACAACATATATAGCAGCTTAGTCAGCTTGCACTGTTACTTCGGTATTTTGAATATATATATATATATATATATATATATATATATATATATATATATATATATACAGTTGGACATCAGATATGGGCCACCCTGTTGATATGTGATAGTTAAGTAAGTGTAGGGGTGACTGGTCATTAGAGGTCAGATACTCATCATGACTCATCGACTTGGGTTGTGACAGCCTCAATCTTCATGATGCCGTCTTTTGACACCACGTGGCCCAATAATGCCACTGAATCAAGCCAGAACTCACATTTCAAAAACTTGGCATAAATCTCTTTCTCTCTCAACAACCCAAGGACAATCCTCAAATAACACTCATGCTCCTCTCTACTTTTCAGATAAACCAACATATCATCGATGAAGACTATGACAAAGGAATCCAAATATGGCTTAAAAATTCCATTCGGTAAGTCCATGAAAGATGCTGGGGCATTCATACACCCAAAAGACATAACAAGGAACGTGTAATGACCATAATGAGTCCTAAAGGTCGTCTTTAAAATATCCTCAGCCCGAATCATCAGCAGGTGATAACCTGAACTCAAATCAATCTTTGAAAACATAGAAACACTCTGAAGCTGGTCGAACAAGTCATCAATGCAAGGAACATGATACTTATTATGAATGGTGACCTTGTTCTACTGACGGTAATCTATGCATATCCTCATCGCCCCATCTTTTTTCTTCACAAATAACACGAGAGCTCCCAAGGGAAGATGCTCAGTCTATTGAATCCTTTACTCAGAAGATCCTGCAACTGCTCTTTTAACACTCTTAACTTGGCAAGTTCCTTCCTATATGGCAGAATGGAAATAGGGCAAGTGCCCGACTCTAAATTGATGCAGAAGTCAATGTCACAATCGGGTGGCATATCCGGCAAATAAGAAGGGAATACCTCTGTGAAATTGCACACAACGGCCACAGACTCAAGGGGCGGAGAATCAACACTAGTATCAAGAACAAGGGCCAAGTAGGCCAAACACCCCTTGTCGACTAATTCTTCGTGCAGAGATAGAAAATGATCTTCTTCGGAGCGGGACTCGGAGTACCCCTCCACTCAAGTCTAGGAATCCTAGGCATGGCTAAGGTGATTGTCTTAGTATGATAGTCCAAGATCACGTGGTACGGGGACAACCAACTCATACCCAAAATAAAAGTAGCTAAGCAAGACCGATAGACTCGATCAACCATAACTGAATCTCTAACCAGAGTAGACATATGAATAGGCATATCAAGGCGGTCACAACTAAAATTTCAACCAACAGAATGATAAGTAGACACATATGAGAAAGTAGAACCGAGATCAAATAAGACTGAAGCTGCCCGATGACGATCTGAAATGATACCTGAGATCACAACTTAGGATGCCTCAGCCTCGGGCCTACTGGGAAAAGCATAACAATGAGCACCACCATGGCCACTCGGGCCAGACTGTCTTCCTTCCTTGGAGACCTGGGAACCACCCCTACCAGACTGATGTCCACCCCTGGACGAATGCGAACCACCACGGCCTGAATGAATACCGCCTCTAGCTGAAGAACCACCCCCAGCTACCAGTAGATCCCGGAGTCCTAGGGATCTAGAATCGGGAGCCCTGCTTGGTCCTATTCTGTCTAGGTTAGGTGCACTCTCTCATAATGTGACTGGGATCACCACAAACCCAACAAGATCTAGGTGCTGGAGGCTGATACACTGAGACTGAAGAATAGAAGGACCACCTTGATCGGCTGGTCGAGCAAATGAACCTCCAAAAGGTCTGCCCAGGTGAATGAAGTTGAACCAACAGGTCTGCCCTTAATAAAATAACTCCACTACATCTTTGCGTCCCCACGAAACTTGAAAGACACATAATCCACACGATGCGACTCCTCAATTCCTATATTGTATAGCCTCTTATGCATATCCATAATGAACTCATATGCATCCTCACTAGGCGTGCCAAAGAATCTGGCCGGCTCCATCTTTAAGAATCTGCCGATGAGCTCATGATTCCGAAGTTTCAAGACCTGGCCTACTATTGTCCTAGGAGCACCCTCAGGGGCCGGTATACCATTAATGCACGTGGCCATGGCAGCCGCAGGATGCATCCCTGGTGTCTGTCCCTGCTCAGGAGTTCGTACTCCTGCTCTGGTCTGTGAACTACCTGGAGTAGTGGCACCACCCATGGTATGCTGGGCATCGCGACAAAAGAATGATGCGGGCGATAGTGTCCTGGAATACTAGATCAGAAATGACCTCGAGGTGAGTCTGGGTAGTCTGGGTTGGCCCCATACCTCCTCCCGGGTAGCTCTCTAGCCGGGCTGTGCTCTGGTTGATGCTCTGGCAAATGCTCTGGAGAACCTGATCAAGCGCACCTCTATCCAGCCTCAAGGGCCTTTCCCCTGGCCGGTGTAGCACTATGGCCTCTAGCTCGGTCGCGGCCTCTAGCCTGTCTTTGTCCCCTCATGCCAGCCCCAACAGTGGGCTCAAGCACCTCGTCCTTCGCGATAATAGCTCGTGTCCTCACCATATGTGAGAGAATAGAAATGGATCAGATACCAATTCAAATAAAGTAGAACGAAAGAATGAAAGAATTAGAAGTTTTCTAAATGTTCCATAGCCTCTCGTAGATAAGTACGAAGCTCGTCGTAACAATTCTCAAGACTCTACTAGACATGCTCTTGTACTTATAAACCAGGTAACCTAGAGCTCTGATACCAACTTGTCACGATCCAAAATCGCTTAGTCGTGTGGGCACCCATAACTCTGTTATGAATGTAAATACATGGTCGTAAAATCATTCCTTACTGTGGAGACATCTATCATAGCATATAATAATAAACCCTCTATGGGGTGAGCTCATTATCATCTCTGCCCAACTGATCAATGGTATACACAGCTGCGTGCCTGCCGGGCCGTATATAATACGACATGGTAATGAAAGAAATACATCTAGGTGCATATCTACGTGCCTGTCCGATCAACTATAGCGCGGCTCGGTAATGAATATATATATATATATATATATATATATATATATATATATATATATATATATATATATAAGTGCAATGCAAGACTGACCTCAGAAGGAATATCATAGTAAGAGTCAGAGTGACCAATCGTCGTTATCCTCCGATTATCGTTATTGTCGCTACATTCCGTATTCTTTATAATCAAGAAGCACAAATACAGAGAACATCTTTAGCTCAATTCAACAATCAATATACTATAATGAACATCTTTCTTCAATCAACAAGTCAATGGAGTAAAGAATATAAGGAGTTGACACCTAATTTTCCCCGGATAACAAATAAAATGAGTTGGGCATCTTGAAAGATTTAAATGATTTTTATAAATTGTGCAAGCCAATATTTCACTCCCTTAAATTGATAATAGGGATTTTATGAGTACTTTTATGATATTTATGAAAGGTTTGTTAAATTTGAATAATAATTAAAAAAAAAAAGGGAGAAAGAGAGAAAAAGGGTTTTCATTTAGTTAGTTATTTAAAATTGTCAAGAAATAAAAAAATTTCAAATACTTTATTCTCTTTTTAATCTTTGAAAGTTTGAGTAATTTAAATAATTTAAGTAGCTAACCATTTAACCCTTTAAACTTCTGATTTTTATAAAATTTGCATGATTTGTCAAAACATATGTATAATTGCCCATGAATGTTTTAATTAGGCTAATTAATTGATTAAATGATAATTATTGTAAATTGATCCTTCTTATATAAATATTTTGTCCTGGCCACAATTAAATTAATCAGTTCATGATTTAAAGAAATTAGAGTTATTTATTTTGCAAAATCAGCCTGTTAATGTTTTTATTTGAAATAACCAGGTCAATTTAATTTCAAAAAAATTGCTAATTAGGCCAAACAAGGCCATAATTGAAATGATCATGCCAGGTTAATTAATTAAGGCCATTTTAGGCCCATTAACCATTTGACCGATTTTTAAATTATTTTAATAAAATAATTATGTCCTAATTCCTCCTATAATTAAAATTTTATCAATTTTAATATTTTTATACTTTTTTTTTATGTACTAGATATACATATGTATACACCAAGTATATATATATATATTCCTGTCTTGGTGGGAGGGAGATAAGGATATCTCGTCTTAACAATGAATCAAATGAAAGTGAAAGAAAGCAAATTTCACACCTTTTTCCTTTTCTGACGGACCAATCATTCCCTGAAAAATCCGACTCTTCCTTATTATTTCTATTTTTATATTTATTACTTTTTTTTATTTACAAATTTCTACAAATTCTAAATAAAATTCGAAATACTAAATAATCTAAACTAAAATAATCAAAATAAATTCAATTGAAATAATTCCAAAATAAAAAAATACTACTACTAGATTTTTAATGGCGGTTCTAATGAATAATTCATCAATGACGAATAAAAAAGAATTCTATGCAATTCTGAAAGGGGGAAAGATCCCTCGGATAGAATCATTCGATTATTTCGATTATATTGACAATTTCAAAAAAGATCATACTATGATCATAGTATGATGGCCGTTGTATCTATATATATATATATATATATATATATATATATATATATATATATAGAGAGAGAGAGAGAGAGAGAGAGAGAGACACACACACACACACACACACAAGGTATATATATATGTATACACTTGGTGTTTACATAAACACTTGTGCCCCTTTTAATATTCAGAATTTGGACCAGGTCCAGCCCAAGGCCAGGCTGAGACTCGGCCCAACTCATTTAAAACGCATAAGAGGGGTATACCCCCCTTCTAATTTTTATTTCTTTCTTTTGCAAAAAAAAAAAAAAAAACCCCTTCCCCTCGTCTCCCTCTCTTCTATTTTTGTGTAAACCCTAGAGCTACCTTAGCTTTCCATTGCCTCTCTACGCCAAAAATGGCATGTTTACAAAGCACGACTGACATATGCTGCTATTGCATGCTTATTGTGGTGAAAGCATTAATTGTTACACATGATTTCGAGTTTTTTTCTACCCGAATATGGTAATAGATCTTGGCTTTACTCATTTTTTCATATTTGTAGTTAAAAACGTGATTTCTCTTTTGCTTTTAAGTTATTTTGTTTATTATTCTAGCATTTTCCTATTGGTTCATGGTTGTTGGGTCAGATCGACCCAAGAAGGGTCAGATCTGACCGCATGATTGGCTATGTCTTTAGATCTGGGTCGTTGATGTTGTTTACTGAATATTTGATTTTGGAAGAGTGTTTATCCCACATCGCTTGTTGTTAGTTTTGGTTGAACTTTTGGGGTTCTATTTATAAAATCCCACTCTCACAAAAATAGAGGTCGGGAAAAAGAAGGAAAAAATAGTAGAGAGTAAATAGAGAAAAAATTGAAAGTGAAGAAGTTGGAAAATTTAAATTTTTCAAAAAGCTTCTTAGTAAAAGAATTTTTAAAACCTTGACTGAAATAGTTGGGGTTTTTCAGTTAAAATATTTTTCTTACTTCATTTTTATTTTCGTGTGGCGGAGTTGTTGAGGTTGGAAGCACAAAGCTCCCAAATTTGTTCTTTTCTTGGCTGCGCATACAAAAGGTAAATTTTAATTCATTTTATTTTTGTTATTTAGAATGTTGCCTAGTGTAGGTGTGTTTACATAGTTAGACTGTTCTGGTGGTTTGATGCTTATTAATGGTGGCTCTCATTGCTAAGAATTGTCCTATTTGATTGTATGCTTAACTTATGGATTTTCTTGAGGTAAACATAATAGAACTAATGTGAGTGTTATGGTGAAATTCATTAGAATGTAGGCTGTATAAACCTCCTATTGACTTGTTTGTTCATAGGGGTGTGTTTGAAGTACTTTGAAAAATCTCTTTTCCTTTTCCTTCCTTCTTGAATGTCATGTTAGTTTATTAACTATAGTCCTATGTGGAATCAACATAGGGAAGTTCAACTTATTTTCCTCTACTCAGCTCCTAAGTGTTGTTTTTAAGGAGATGAGGCAGTCTATGTGTTGATTTAGATGAATATGGATAGTTTACTTGTAATATCTGCTTGTTATTACAGTTAGAAGTCACATACTTTTGCTAGTCAGTCATGAACTACCCTTCTTTGTGAAGCAAAGCCTTTTGTCAATGTCAACTTAACTATGAATGTTCTAACTTAACAAATCAGTCGAGATGCAATTTCTGATGTGTTCACTTCTTTCAAAAAAATAAAATAAAATACACTTAAGTATAAGTTGAATCTGTTTGCTGATTCCTAGAAGATGTAACAGTAGATTATTTTATTTTTCATTTCCTGCCCTCTTAAATGATCTTGCTCACATAGAATAGAGTTAAGACAGGATAAGTCAATGGCTTGTTTGTTTTGTCAATTAATATTAAGATTAGAAGGGAATCAAGTTCAGCTTGAAGTTGTGGGCTGGCTGACTGTTAATGGCAGTATCTATGATCATGTTCTCCTCTAATGTACGCCAGATTGTGTGTAATTGTCTATGGTTTGTAGCAAATGTGTGCTGGTTGTCTATGACTTGTAGTAAATGTGTGCTAATTGTCTATGATTTGTAGCAAATTCTAGAGCTAATGTGATTAAGGTGCTTTAGTGTGAAATCTCTTATTTCCTTGGTTTGATCAAAGACTTTAGTTTCTTGTTTGAACTTGTTGCTTAAACATATAGAGTCCATAACTTGTTTTGTGTAGTTCATGTCAAGTCTTACATCCGAAATTGGTTTACTCCTAAAAGGTTTAGAGTCTGGTAAAAAGGGAAAATGAAAAGAAAGCACCAACTTTAGGAAATGCATGAATCCCATTTGAAGATTAATTAGAGTTAATCAAACTAGTAATTAGCTAACAAGATGACTGTCAATCTGTAATTTGGTTAGTGAACATGTTGGAATTGAAAAGGTATACAAAGGGAAGGAAGTAGTGGTCTAGGAGAGAAGCTTGTTCTGCTATCTGTGATCTCCTGTTGTTAGCCCTATCCTCATTAGTTGTTTTATCTAAATGGTGAAGTGAACTGATATACCACATTCTTGCATTTGTGTTGCATTTCATTCATGTATAGGTCCTAATTTGGTAGATGATCCTAAGTGTTAAAATTTAACAAGTTTTAAGTATTAAAAGAACAGTGAAATGAAGCAATTTGGTTTTGATTTGTCCAGTCTTGAACAGTTTGGAGACTGAGGCTTTTATTTTGTGACATGAATTCTGTTTTGCTTTTTTGTGTGCTTAAGTGAAGGATATAGTTATAATAACTCATGGTCTTTAATTTGTCTAGGCTTAAAAGGTGGAAACAAGTAGGAAATATCCTACAAAACTAGTCTGAATAAAATAAGAGGATAAAAAGGATAGAAAAGAGAGAAAAATAGTAGTTGAAACCTTAAGAAAATGTTTGGCTTTGATATGTGAACTGTCCAGTCATTCTTTTGGTATATGTTAAAGGGTAATAAAAGGGACCATAAGTGTAGAAGTGGGAGTTGAAAACCACTTGGCTAAATGGGAAAGTCTTTTAAAGACATCTCAGGAGAAGGTCGAGAAAGGGTCAAGCATCGCTTGACCCATATTATATCTCTTCCCAAATATGAGATTGTCATGGCATTCTTCATAAGCCTATGGGGTTTAACCTCCTACCTTTGCTCATTTGGTGTTTCCTTGCCATTTTGCTAAGTTTAATGAATCCTAGAAATTTGTTTCTTGTGTATTTATCAATTGTTCACTCAGATTAATAAACCTGGTCTTGCTATGTCTGTTTTGATTGCATTAAAACTGGAAAGAGGAAAAGGATTTTCAAAAAAGGAATACTGTTTGTTTTAAAATGAGGAAAGAAAAGTTCTATGAAGATAACATGATAAAGTATAACAGATTCTTTGATATTTGGTTAAGTTCATAACTAGGACCTCTATGTGAATTCTGTGTGCATTGATGTGGTTTCAACTTATACCTAAAAGATGGTCTGTCTTCTCCCTTATTCTAAGTAATAGTAAGACCTTAAAAATAAGGAAATCAGTGGTTTGCATCCATTTAAGGTGGCAGTACATTCTGAGGGGTATATTTGACCCTTTCTTTGTGATACTTTGGATAATATGTCATGCTTCCCATTTTGAGATGTGTTTTGAGTTCATTAGTCTGAGGTCTAAGCAGAAGATAAAACTGAACTTAGTCATGATGGATGGATGTGTTTTCTCCTTTATGCAGCATTAGAAATCAGCTAAGGATATGTTGTACTTGTCCAGTTTTGAAGAAATGAAAACTAAGAGTGGGCCACTAGTTATGAACATGTCCAAATCATGTGCATCCTCTGTAAAAACCAACTTGCCTATTTTCTGCAATAGAACAGGATCAGGAGAAAAGTCTAAAAGAATCTCAAACTCTAGACTTAAAAAATGTGAAACTTCTGGGCATCCATGGGACTCTTGGCCCTTCTAATAGCTTAAGTTATGTGAAAAAAATGTAGTTGTTGTACCTAAGGTTGTATCCTCTACATAGAATCACTAAGACTTGAAATTTCTTAGGCATTTTCCCACAATTGATCTTGGCTTGGATCTTATTTTGCTTGTGTCTCAAACTGGATCCTGCTGAGAGTACTACAACACCATGCTAGTAGATTGTTGTTTTACTAAAAAGAACTTTGTTTTTTTTTTACCTATTTGGATTTGTCATATCATATTTGTCAGAATTACAGTTTGTTTTTTCCTATTTATTTTCTGTATTTTCTATGAGAATCACCTAACTTTAGAACCTAATTCCTAAAAGGTGGCAATAACCTTTACTTGGAATGTGCATAAGACATCTCGGTTCATTTGAGGATTTTGTCTAAAAAACTCTACATATACTCCATCAATGCCAAATCTGTTGTGATTGTACCATGTCTAGAAGCTGGTTTTCCTTATCCTTGTGTGTCTTTATACTTTGCCACATATACTTTATTTAATACAGTCAAGAACTGTATTATTCCTATATGATTGCCTGTGTTGTGATTACTTGGTTTAAGTCCAGTCTTAGCCATACTGTGTCTATGCAGATTGCTTTCCTTTTCATGTTTAAGTCATACTTGATGTCTTGGCCTTGGTTCATGAGATTAATTTGCCTGCTAAGTTGATTCATCTCTTCTTTTTTTGTCCTCATTTGACTTATAATTGTTCCATATACATATATATTGGACCTATCATATTTATTCTAAGTCGTGTGTGTGTATGTAGAACTATGTCTTCCATGGTTATTGTTGGTTGAGATGGCAGTTTAGGTGAAAGGGGGGGGGGGGGGGGGGGGCTAGTTTGAGCCTTCCCCTGGTGACTAGCCATGCCGGAGGTCCATGAAAACTCTTGGAACTTGTGCAGCATCAGGAATAAGTTGGATGATGACTTGGCCTTCCCTCCACCTAGGTTTGGGGGTTTGAGTTTAAGGACATGGAAAACACATATACACATTATATGAACTTGTGAATAAATAGGATATATTGCCTTTACATGTGTATATTTATGTATAGAATAGGACTGTAAATGAATAGTGCACCGTGTATATATGTGTGTATAGTATATGTATGATAGGAACAGTAAAATATAAACTAATCGGGGTCTTTTGTTTCTCTCCCCTCTCCACTGCATGGCCACTTGGGCCAAGGTCCAGCCACCCTATTGGGTCAAAAGCCCAATAGGGAAAATTCTTTCGAGTTTTGTTGACTCTAAAAGAAAGGAAAGGGAAGATAATATATTGAAGGCCCAGTCATGGGTAAAAATGACATGAAGGCCCAACCATGGGTGAAAATGGTTGGGGTTTGGTACACCCCAATTTACTTTCCTCGTTATGTTTATGCCTTCTCTATTTGCTTTCTTGTATTGTATTCATTATTCGTAAAACCCAGAAAAATTATTGGAATCATTTTTATTGCGAATTAGGCATCTTAGGCAAAACGGTGCATATGCCGTTTAGATAGACTTTAGCTCCTTAAAATTTCTTTTTGAAAGATCTGGAAAAATACGTACTGATTTTGATTAAATAAAAATGGAAGGCAACTGCGTTTGTTCTAATAAATAAACAAACTAAAGACGTTTTTTTGGAAAAGCGAGATAGTGTTATCATATTTAGAGGATGAGTAAAATTGGACAAAAAATCCCTTTTAATCATTGAAATACATTTTTCTGGGTTTTTCGAGTTGGTAAAAAGTGATATTTTGGGCCAAAGCCCACCTAAGTTTTTTCATAAAGAAAACCAAATGTTTCATTTTTTTTTTGGGCCAAAGCCCATTTGGTTTGGTATTTTGAAAACAAAATGACATAAGCTATTTTTGGGCTAAGACCTCCATTTGACATGGGCCTCAACCATGTTTTCTTATCTACAAATTTAAAAATAGTCAAGGCATCTTTTGGACTAGAACTCGTGCAGTTTTATATTTAAAACAGAAACCAATAAACGTATATCTTTCTTTGGTTAAAGCCCATCTAATTATTTTAAAATCTTGGTTGGAAAAATTCTGGGCTAAAACCCATGTTTTAAACAAATGGAATAAAGTGCGTTGGGCCAGAAAACGAAATGGATTTCAAAATCTGAATTTTGTCTTAAATAAATCTCAGATTTTGTTCAAAATAACACATGCATATAACGGGTATATTCTTTAAAGGGAATATACGCACAAGTTATTAGACCATAAATATAATTCATTTTCCTAAAAAGACAAAACATGCAAAAAAAAAAAAAAAAAGAATCCATTTCTTGAAAAAATCAAAGCGGTCCAATTTTATGCCTAATTAAAAATTTAGGTAAGGATGTTCTGAAAAATATTAAACGGATTGACCCGGTCCATGTGTGAGTAAAAGTATGAATAAAACCTATTCACTCAAATCATAAAAAATAAATAAATAAACTTTCTATCTTTTTCCATAGAAAAACTATTATCCTTATATATAAAAGAGACTAATTACACCCGGATATCATAAATCCGAACCTAAGTACCCTATATGTAAGGGGAATATATTCCATTCTTTTCAAAAAATGATATGCAACATGACAGACTTTTGCGGGAAATAAACACTAAATAAACAGTTCATGCAAATACTCACACATTGGAATTCGAAGGTCAACTGTATAGTACGGATCCTTAATACTAGGGTTCCTAACACCTTTCCTAGGGGATTACTAGAACCCTTACCTAGAACTTTGGATTAAGAAGGATTTTTCAAGGCGTATGAATAAACCCTTCAAAACTGATTTCCCTAATTTCCTAAAAATTAGGTGGCGACTCTTTTAAAACAATGTCCGAAAGAGCACTAATGATTTCAAAGTTGCTTTTCCGAGCGCTAACCCCGCCCGGGAAAATGCGAACCATTACATAAGGTACACTTGGTATAGATTACACTTGCTATAAAGATTAACTCAATCGAATGGAATATCCTTGATTCACTTTAACATGAAGGTTACTATAACAAACAACTTTCTCAATCAATAAACGAGGAGGACATAAAATGCGGGGAAGTATTGCAATATGAGCTGCTCATGAGAAGTAATAAAGTTAACTACCTTGGAATTCCGTCAGCACATGTTTAGCGGAGAACCTTTCAAATGATAACCAACAGAATATAGAAACATGAAAAGAGTTCTTCGATACAAATCATATAGGAAGTGGAGATTAGCTCATTCATTATTGGATGTGATCCGACACAAGTTATCGGGATAACATTTCAAGAAAACGCATTTGAAATCTAGTCATGCCAAGAAAAGAAGAGAAAAACCTTACATACCTCGTTGACAGAGCTATATACCTTTACCGAGCTGTCGAACGCCTTACGAATGATTTCCTACATAATCAGAACCATTCAAGATCAAAACCAAGGTCATAGCTTATAGAAATCTTCATTTAGACATTTAAGCGAGCAACTTGCGAGCATGAGTTCGTAGGATCTTTTGTAGCTCAATTTCCCCGCAACCTGCTATCAAATTCTACTTTTCTACCCCTCCTCGCTAATACGATCCTATCCATATCCTCACAGCTCCAAACGACACACCAAAACCATACAAAACAGCCCAACAACTAAGCTATGTCCGTACGAGTTTCTTAAAGAATCACAAAAGCTTATTCTATTGGGTTTTCAACCAATTCTTAAGATTTATTACTTGTAGAAGTCCAAAGATATCAAAAGGAAGTTAAAATATACCTTAGATGATCAAAATCACTCCAAACTCGAAGTTACTTCAAGGTGAATTTCTTATCCGAGAAGCAAATTAGTGAAGAAATCACAATTCCGTAATTGTCATGTTGTTCTCCATGTTGAAATTGATTGATTTGCTCTTAGGTATGTTTGTGATTTATGGGAGAAGGGTTGAGAATATTACTTAGGGTTTTCTGGTCTTTTATTGTGAAAAAACGAAGGAAATTACGTCCAAGGCTATACATATATACAGGGGCAAAATAAGCCACCGACTATGCTCACTGTTCCCGCGACAGTTTGCATCCTTGGACGGAAATGCCAATATCTCTCTACTCCGATCCCGTATCGACGAACGGTTAAATACTGGAAACTAGACTGGTAGACCTTCGATTCGGTCTATGGATCACCCATAACTCTAAGTAGATTGCGAGAAAACAGATCCAAATTTCAGTGAAATTTACAAACCTAACTTGCGATGCCCTTTGACGATTTTCGTATTACAACACGTTTGACTTCCAAACTTAACAATAGACCATTAAATGATTAAAATAATTCATATCATTACTTTCTTAGCTTGTGAAGCAATCCTAATCTCACCAAACTATACAAGTTATCGTATTCCCAACTTGCCAACTTTTGATGAAACTCATCCGTCTTTGATTCATTCACTCTCCAAACCTTCCGCCACTTATTAATCTTATTTATAAACTCTTATAACCAATTATATTAATAAGCTCAATCCCTTTTAACCTCAAGATAATTTCTTTTGAACTTGCGTCGACTAACTCATGATGCGATTTTAACGTGCGAAAATCCGGGTGTAATAAGAACATTCTAGGTTTAGCTTAACTCAGAATCGTTCGATAAGCAGGGTAGAATATAAATCAATGACCAAGTAGAACCAGATACTCAAATAGTCAGATAAATAGGTAATCAGCTAAGGAAGATATGATGCAACAAAATATGTAATCGGTATACACACGGACTACTACTAGACAGTATGAGAGTCGTGACCCATGGGAAACTAGTGAAGTCCATATACTGCCAAGACTATTTTTTATCGGCATGCACCATTTCACTGGAATTGTTTCCCATTGGCGACCAGCCTTTTTTCGACTAAATAATATCACTCGAAACCAAAACCTATCTAAAATGATCATATCGAACCATAACTGCGTGAACCATCACCATGTATGCATATGGATGATCACATGAGCATGACTATTGAATGCAATTTAATTAGAACCATGTACCATGTAGAATTACACAAATAGCTCGATCATCACAAGAAGACGTGTTTAATAGAGTGATATGTGCACATAACAGTCAAATGACTACCAGCTAATGTCTATACGCTTTGACATTCTTGGATTACAATTCTTAATTATGCAATTACACTACTACCCACAATATGGCACCGGCACCCGTATTAATGCTCGTCAATCATAGATATAATACCCATTTGATGTTTGGCCAAAAATGCATATATTTAGCACTTACTTGCTTCACTTGTTGGTTCTTTTAATTGTTTTTTGAGTATTTATTATATAATTTTGTGCTTAATATTATATTTTTACTATGTATGAATAAAGTGATGTGAAGGTGAAAAGATTTATAGCAAAACCAAATGAAAGTGGGAAACGAGAAAAAGAAAGTAAAAGAAGGAAAGGAATAAAGAAAGAGGAAGGGGTACAAGAAAGAGACATAATGATTATGAATGATGATTACACATGTCCAAATGGATAGAACTCAACGTGAAAATGGATAGAACTTCAACGTGAAAAGTTCCCAGCGAAATTGAATTGAGAATTGAGATTTTTCAATGCCACGCAACAGTGCCGCGTGAAAAATCCTCTGCAGAATATATTTTGGTCTTGTTCGCCACCCTTGAGTCGCAAGGGTGGCGCAAGCCAGCTATTTTTCTCTATTTGAGTTGGATTTGATTTTTAAAAGTCCAGGCCTTTCGGTACTTACATAATTTTTACACAACTTTGAATATTTTAGAGAGCGAGGAGCCACCGTGGAGGCTGGAGTTTCCGGGTTTTACCTTTTCTTCTCTGTAATACTCATTTTCTTTCCATCTTCCTACTAGGATAGCTATTCTAACAACAAATTACCTAGCTTAGCTAGTTGGCAGCTCTGCTTTGTGAGTTGCATAGGGAGGAGCCGCCGTGAAGGCCAGAGTTACAAGATTTTATCTGTTCTTCTCTGTAATACTTGTTTTTACGTTTTTATTCGGATGATTTATTATTTTTCCTCCGTGTTTATGTGGAGCTAAACTCTTTAGTTCTAGGTTTTTGGTGTTATCATGAAAGTTGACGATTGAATATCATTTATATCTATTGGTTTTCCATCTTTCAGCTATTTATTTATTCTTGGTCTTAATTGTTTGATTATTTGAAGAAATTGTTGAACACTATCTATGGCGCGTTAATTGGACTTGGGAAAGAGAATTGCGTGTGTAAGAAGAATAAGTAGAGCTTGTTCGTGTTGCTCCTGATGGTGATCGTTTCACTATTAAGGATAGTAATATGCCCCTTAGCCTCGCTTAGTTGAATATGGAGATTTAAATGCGTTCTTGCTATTTTTTGATGACCATAGGGATATAGGCGTTAGAGTAGCTTGAATAGACTTGTGAGAAATTCAGAAGATACTTATAAAGTTAATATTAACCCGTCAACTAGTTACTCAGGAAATCAATAGGTAGAACGATTAGAAGACTCAAATGGATTGTTAGTGGTTATAGCCCTAGATCTTTCTCTTCTTCGATAAAAAATTGCTCTTTCTTGGTTGAATTTCATTAATTGTTTTATTTGATTTTATTTTTCATTAGTTGATAATTATATCTTTGGATTTATTTCTTGTTTAGCTAATTAACATTAGTTTAATTTTGTTGACAATTAATCATAAGTCCATATGGATACGATACGTGGACTTCAATCATATATTATTTGTACGACTGCGTATACTTGCGTGTGCGTTTGGGAGAAACACCGCTCTTTCGCCTTTAACTCTTATTATTAATTTGGTATAAAAAAATGTCCCCTAAATAGAGTCTAGAAAAGTCTTAACTTATCTCGAACAAATCACAAATGAGTCTTTCCCTTCCGGAGTGTCTCAAAACGCTCTCAATCTATCAAATACACGGCGTACATGAAAAACAAATATGTAGATGCCCATATTGCTATATTAATAACCGTGGCCCAAAAAGTCAACCCAAAAGTCAAACCAGAGCCCCCAAGGGGAAAACTAGAATTTATGGTAAAATTATTTTACCCATAACTTAGGTGTTCTATATCATGAAAATCAGCAAATTCCATCCTCAAATGACCCTCAAATCATTAATTTCTCATTTCTTAATATTAGGGCTATAAAACTCTAAATTTCCACCAAATTCTTGAATTAAAACAGTAAATAATGGTAGTAAACAAGAGGAAACATCAAAATAAGTGTTAGAATTTTACACCTGAGCCAAATCATGCAATTAGCCTTTGAAATCGCCTCAAACCGAAAAACTCAAAATATGGAAAAAATCAAAATAATTCTCAGATTGCGGATTTAATTCTTCCTAGATCGTGACCCTTCTTCGCGATCACGACAGGCCATCGCGAACGCGATGGGTTGCCTCAACCTGGGCCCATCGCGATCGCCAGGGATCTATCGCGAACGCGACCCCTCAAACCCAAACGCCTTCACGATGTTGGCCCCTCCCCCGTGAACGCCAAGAGCAATTCTCTGCACTAGAAAATATGGTTTTTCCTGAATTTCATTTTAACGCCCTCAAACTCACCCGGAACCTCCCGGACACAAACCAAATATGCATTTCCATCATAAAGTACACTGCGAACCCGTAGGAGTGCTCAAAACACCGACCTGTGGTGGTTTTGAGCCGATGTTGACCATGGTCTACTCAATACTTAACTAAACTAGAATCTCCACCAAGTGTTTGAAACACACCCAAGCCTTTAGGAACTCGTCCAAACAACTTAACTAAGTCATTAATCACGTTTTGGACCTCATGAAACTTTCAAAATTTCGATCCAAGTTTGTTAACCTCCAGTGTTGACTTTAGTCAAACCTTTCCATTAACTTAAGGACTTCTAAATTTTAATTTTCTTCTCCGATAATCCCTGGATGTCCTTGGGAACCATGCCACCCTATCACGACCCAACCAGAGGACCATAACGGGCACCCAGAGCTAACCTACTGAGTACCTCTAAGCATACGTCTCATAATCATTTCTGGGTGGACCCCAAAGGTAACTCATGATTGTCATAACCTGTAGGGACATATATCACAACATAACGGTGCATCTCTGTATAGTCATCAACAATTATGCCCATTATCACCAGCCGACAAGGCTACCAATATATTATACAATAATATGAACCGATGGAGCTATAAAACATCTAATTGTACACACACGTCTACGAGCCTCTACATAGAATACAAATGATCATAATGACAATACCAAATAGACTGCAGCTCCGAAGTAAGTGGAGTGCTCCTGAGAATCCGCTGATAGAACACCTATGGGTCTGATCCGCCTCCCTGCCTACCTGCGGGCATGAGCGCAGCGTCCACAAGAAGGGACGTTAGTACGAATGACGTACTGAGTATGTAAGGTATGAAAGGTTACATGGAATAAGATAGAGATAACCTGTACGTATGGATGCCTTTAGAGGCGGATGTCATGCATGCTTAAATTTAAAAAAAAACATTTTTATACATATACATAGTACCATGCCCTACCATTAAGGCTCGGTGTTATATATATAGTATCATGCCCGGCCATTAAGGCTCGGTGTTATGTATATAGTATCATGCCCGACCATTAAAGCTCGGTGTTGTCATCATTAGCCCGCATCCGGGCCTCCCGCATCCGCGCCTCCCGCGTCCGGGGCGATATCATAACATGCCCACTGCAGTGGTGTGCACATCAACGTGCCATGCTCGGCCAACTATAGTGCGGCGTAGTGTGAGAAAATACATACATATATATAAAGCATGCATAAGAGCCCAATCAAAAGCCACAACTATATTGGAGTGACGTAATATCGGTAGCCTCCGATTATATTATGGATCAATCATCATCGTTCATCCCACCTTGAAGGAACACGGGTCATAAGGTGAGATTACCAATAATGAAGGTAATTAAGAAATTGTAAAGTAAGCTGAATCATCTCATAATAATATAAAGCTCATGTACTTGGAAATCTCTATGAATAAAATCACTCATAATAACATGAAATCCGTATGCCTTGGAGCTTTGACAAATAAATCCCTCATAATCATCGTCATGGTTATCATAAAAAAATTATTCATCTTTAGCACCATAAAAACTTTAAGAGTCATGAATCTCTAACATTCTTGGAAATGAGGATTTTTATGGAATTCATGCATGGGTTAGTAGGAAAGAATCATGCCTTTAGAAGCTCAATAACATCATAAGGATCATGAGATTCGTGGACTTCTAGCATTTGTGGACCAAGGATATTTTGGGTGTGACACAAAGGTTTATAACAAAAGGATCATGCCTTTAGAAAGAAAGGGACTAGCCTTAACATACCTGGAAGATAATTTCTCTACTTCCAACTTACTTCCTATCTTGGAATTCACTTAAGATCATTCGTAGCATCGTAATCTACATATAAAACCATTCATACTATTGTTAGGCTCATCGTCATACGCTCATCTTAAAGCTTTAATTTAAATCCATTTAGAATCTGCCGAAATTCGGGCAGCATCTCCCCTGTTTATATGCCTGTTCCAAAATCATAATATCAACAACCAATCAACACAACAATACCAACATCATCAACACCATTATCCATACCAATATATTTCCTAAAACATCCCACACAATGCTTTCCAAATTTCTCAACTAACCAAATTGTGATACGACTATTTAATAACTTTATTTTCGTAAAGAAGCCGAAATTAATACTAATAAGGAGAGATTCATACCTCGTCCTTGTTAGATCAATAATATCTCTAATATCCACCTTGAATCCAAGCCGAAATCCACCGCAAATCGATACTATAATCACACTACACGTTGTCCGGACCTCGAGTAATACTCCGTCACTTGAAATTACTTAAAATCCTCACTTTTATATGATATATAGGCTCTCATATGTTTGATGAGATTACTAGAGCATTTGGGAAATTTGTTTTTGAAGAAAAAATAGGGTTTTGCCCCTTATATAGTGTGCTAAAGTCGGTGGCACTGTAGCAGCACAGTAGCAGCGCGCCCTGCTCTGCCCGCCTAACTTGTAACGTCCATAATTCTCTACTCCGACATCGTATCGACGCATTGTTTGTTGCGTTGGAAACTAGACTTGACGAATTTTATTTTAGGATTTTTCTTTACCTCAAAACTCCTCATATATTAAAATATATTCTTCCTCCAAGTTGGGCCAAAATTGCCCCCATATTTTCTTCAAAATTCCAACAAATTTAATTTCCTTGATTCACTTGCCCTTCAATCCGTCCATAACTTATTATATGAACTTAAACCCTCATAAACATAAAATAAATGCATCTAATCTCATGTATCCTTGGAGGCAACTCCATTGTCCATACTTAAAACAGCTAACACCTACGAATTTCCATATACAAAACTACGGGGTGTAACACACCCATCCCCCAATTCAAAAATATAATTTTGAAGCTACATGAAGGGTGTTTTATGGAAAAAGAGTCATTGTGCTCAAAACGACCTAATGGGTTGTTACAAAGACATATGGACATAATCAGGTTCTCTAAGCCTAGCCATCTAAAGGGTTGCAAATAGTGGAAGGTAAATCCTTAACCTGATAAAATGGAATACAAATATTACTAGTCAAAAGACCTAGACATCAACTGGGTTGCAATGAACGGAAGGTTAAGTTCTAGATGCCGACTTAGTAAGCTTACAAACTTTATTGTTTTGAGGGTGAACTGAAGTGAGCTTAACATCTCACTGAAGTTTGTCTAGATTGGGTTGTATTGATATAATGGGTGTAATGTTGAACAACATGGAGTTGGTTCTAAGGGGGAAGACCGTCAATAAAGGAGTGATGCCAAAGAGGGAAGATGTGATCAAGAGCTTATAAAGATTGATGGATCTGATCAAGTGGACATAAAGATGTATGAAGCTATTATGAACTTATCATCATCAAAAAGGGGGGAAACTATAGAGATGTTATGGTTTCAATAATATTTATGATTGACGAACTATGTATCAAGAGACAATCAAATACAAGGAAGATTGAAGGAAGATGGAGAAGAACCATAGTGCAAATAGATCTCCAAAGGAACTAGTAAAGTAGTCACAACAGAAGAGTAACTACTCAGAGGAACTGGTCCTTAGAAAAAGAATTGGAGACTGTCGAGAAGATGCTATTGTCCAGACTTGGAGATTTGGAAGTTTTGACTCATTCCTATTCGACAAGTAACTGGAGATCAAGTTATGAAAAGATTACCATAAGTTCAACACATGGAATTAGCTTGGAAATAAGAGAAGGAAACCGTATACGCATAAATAAGAAAAGAAGGAAATCCATAACAAATAAGGATTGGTTTTCATACAACTTATGAAACCAAGTCTTGGATAGATTCAGAGAATTGAAGGCGACATCTACTCCTGTAAATACAACACGTCAAAAATCTTTTAGCTTGACCACAGTGAAAGAGAGAGAAATCTAGAGTGAATTGAGAGTTTATACTAGACTCTCGAAAGAGCCAACTGAAGTAGCAACAAAGAACATATTCCTATCAAGATTTATCATTCAATTATTGATTCTTAATAGTCAAGTTCTTAGTGTGGTTTTATCTATTTACTTTTCTTAGAAATTGCTATAGGTGTTTATTGAGTTGTAAGGAACTTCTCTGACTAGGTAGAGTCATTAAGAGAGAGTTGAGAGAGCCAACAGTTTGGAATTGTTAAGGAAGAGAGAGTTGGGGGTAGGATTTGGAATAGTTCCTTAGTTGTACAAGTCATTGTAACCTTAACAAGTTGCTCGAGTTTTAGTGGAAAGACGAAAAAATTTCTATAGAGGTAGGTTGTGGTTTTTCCTCCCTTGAGCAAGGAGTTTTCCATGATAAATACTTCTGTGATTTTATTATTTCGCATTTTACCTTATTTCATTGTTGCTTAAAGAATCTGGTTCTTTGGGTGCATCAGTAGCAGCTGATTTATCAATGCACATATCTTGTGACAAGTAATTTAGCCTGGAAACAGTGTTAATTTCATCATCACTAGCATAAAGTGTGCTCACCTAGTCATGCAACACATAAGACACGAATGACATAATATCTCAACAAATAGCCCTACTGTCTACATAACCACTAGTCGCATTTCCTACACGTAACCTCATATACATAATGTATCACAAATTAATTCAATTTAGAAAAAATTCCTCATAGAAGTTAAAACCTTAACTTACCTCGGGCTGCAACTTCCTAACCTCTACGAATATATTTTTGTCTTTCGTTGGAGCTTCTGAATTCTCCAAATCTAAACAAAAGAATACTCTACAAGGTTAAATAAGTCCAACAATATCTATATTATAATATTTAATGAATTCGAAGTCAAATTCAATCAAAAAGTAGAACTCGATCCTCGGAGTCAACATCTAAACTTTATTACAATTTCACGTCAATCATAATCACGCAAGTTCAAAATGATACTCAAAACATAAATTTGACATCAGTTGACCTTCAAATCAACATGTTTCCCTCTCTTAAACCCATGGCGAAAATCCCCTATTTCATACTTAAATCACATGATTTAAGCTTAAATAAGTGGGTTATCATGATAATCAGCACGATAAAAGCATTTACCTGATGTTTGTAGACAAATCCCTTGCTTAAATCCAAGTTCTCCTGAGCTCCCTAGTCCCAATAATGATGAAAAACTCAAATATCCCGATTTTGGTAATTTATATTTGTAATATTGCTTTATCATGATTGCGGTTCTTAACATGATTGTGGTGCCTTAGTGTGATAATGCACAAGGTCTCCCAGACTAGCTAGCGTGAAAGCACACCGTCAATGCCAACATCATGTGTGTGATAGTGCCTCTGTCAGTACCTTATGCACGACTGTGTGAAGGCTATCCCTCTAGTCGATTGTGTTGTGCACAACTGCACCAACCAACTGAATTTTCTTCAGTGCGGTTGCACTAGCAGCAGAGAAAATAAAATCACATATATTCCAAATATGACGTTTTCTATTCAAACTCCATCGAACCCCTTATGTGCCAATAAAACCACCCAACGAAGTTTTAAATGAATGATATGACTTGTACAAAATTCTGAAACATGAAATTGAGCGATTTAACCAAAAATAAAGGGTTGAGTTGTTACACTTTGAGCTTGTAATGACTCGGTAGGTCATTTTGGCTATTTTGATTATTTTACCCATGTTGACCCTTCCTATAGCTTTATTAGAGTATATTTGACTTGTGAGAATGGGTGGCACGTGTTACGCCCCTTGTTTCCGTCATAGTAGGACTTATGATTTCCTAGTTGAGTATGCCTTGAGAATTGAGACCGAGCCTGAGTTTTGGAGGTAGAAAGTGTCTTACCCCTTGTGCAATGGTACCAACAGGTAATCCTGGTGATTTACAAGTTGAACGAATCGAAGCGACGCGATCTGAACCGAATTGGAAAATTCTGCAGACACCAGTCATGATCGACGGGTCGTCGAACCTGTCGACGAACCTTCGTTGTGCAGCGTTGCCAGGGTTACGCCCTGCATTCTGCAGGCACAGGTAAACGAGCACGTCGACGGACCGTCGACACATCGACGGGTCATCGACTCGCTTGTCGAACTGGACCACTGAAGCATTTAATTCTATGAGTATAAATACGTGGTCCACGACTTTATTTCATATTTTTCTCATTCCCAGATCAGAGAAACCCTATTATATTTTCTCCCAACATTTCCCATCATCACTGGTGAAGATTAGGTAAGATCCGAGCCCTGTGACCCCGAGCTAGTAAAGAAAAGGTTGTTCCTAGGGTTTGATTGAAGTTGTGGAGCTTAAAGAGTTGGATTCGAAGCTAGGGTTTGAGATTTTAATCCCTCCAAGGTATGTAAATGGTTTCTACCCTTGTATTTAAGTTAGTTACTAGGAGTTTTGGTAGTTCAACTGAAGAGAAGATAACTATGAAAGTGATAAGTCAATAAAAGGTTAAATAGTGCTTTTGGGGTGAGGGATGTGTTTGGGTATATCTTGTTATGTAAGTGTTGCCATTATTTTTATCATTGATGTTGTGGTTGAGGTTGGATGGAATTAGGAGTTGAGGGTTTTCTACGTTTTCAAAGGGATATGTTGTCCATAGTTTGTTAAGGTCTTTTGTAAGTATGATGATTAGTGAGTAAGGTGAATATCCTAATTAAGGCCTATGTTATCTTAATTGTAGACTTACGAGTTCAAGGAATAAGAGTTGGACGATTGGATATATCTCAAGGTATGTTAAGGTTATTCCTTCTTTTTTTGGCATGATCCTATGATATGAACCGATAATGAGTAAGAGAGTTTCCATATTATTCTATTTTTATGAGTACTAAGAGAAATACAGTTTTGATGTTCCCGTACCCCTGCTATGGTATTTCCCGATATACAGACCTTGTGATTTCTTGTCCTAGTAGTATGAGTCCAGTAAGGCCCATGAGAGGCAAACTGTCCTTTTATTGTTTTGAGAATCCTGTTGTTGAGTTCTACTTGTACTATGCATTCACTTTCAGTTCTCAGGGGTACAGTGAAAGGCACATTTAACAGGGGGTGAGGGTGTGACCTGTGATATTACGTTTTATATGTGAAAGGCACGCTTGACAGGGGGTGAAGGTGTGGCCTATGAGTGGTCCATGAGTGGCCTATGATGTTGGGATATATACATGAGAAAGACACACTTGACAGGGGGTGGAGGTGTGGCTTGTGATGTCACAATGACGTGTGTACCTACTAGATATATATATATATATATATATATATATATATATATATATATATATATATATATATATATATATATATATATATGTGCATGTCCATACTTCCCGACATACAAATTCAGTCAGATGCAGACAGATACTAGTTCATACAGATTCATGCAGATAGTCATTTCAGCTTATGAGTTCAGATCTTATTCATGATTTCTATACACACGCACACACACACACACATGTTGTCTTTATGCGTTACATATTCAGTACATTATCCGTACTGACTCCCAGTTGCTCGGGGGGCTGCGTTCATGCCCGCAGGTACAGGTAGACAGGGAGGTTGTCCAGCTTAGTAGGACCCTCATCCAGCAAAGATCAGTGCACTCCATTCGATCCAGAATTGTAGTCTATTTTGGTAGGCCATTCTTTTGAGATGTATAGAGATGAGTACGACGGGACCCTGTCCCATCCTTTCTATAGCTTCTATTCCAATAGAGGTCTGTAGATAGTTGTATGTAGTAGTCAGATGATGTAGCCTTGTCGGCTCATATTCTTTTGTGTACAGTATATGTAGCAGCCTAGCTGGCTTGCACTGTTTTTCTGCATGTTTTGTATATATGTATGCAGACTGTACAGAGTTCTAATGTTTCTCCTTTTATGAGATTAGTTTTTGCCGTTTCTAGGCTTTTGATGTTCAGCATATTTCAGGTAAGTGTTTAGGGGTGTTTGGTAGTTAGAGGTCAGACTCCTGTCACGGCTCATCGGGCTGGGTCGTGACAGAAGTGGTCTCAGAGCGGTTCCGTCCTATGGTTGTCAACAGACAGTGTCTAGTAGAGTCTTGTTTATGGGCGTGTTGTGCACCACACTTATAGACATGATGCTACAGGTCATTTAGGATGATGTCATTCTTTCTCTCCTAGATTGTGCGATAGAGCCATGTGTTAGGCGTTCGCTTTCTAATGAATTGTTATGATTTCAGCAATGCCTCCCAAGAAAGCTACAACTGCCCAGAAAGGCAAGAAATCCACAGGTGAGGCCACTAGGACTCAGGATGAGATTCAGAGTGAGAGCCCATCTCAGACTTCGCATACCTCACCTCCATCACCCGCCCCAGTTCCTCAGCCAGACGCACCAGGCCAGGATGTGCGGGATGCCGTACAGTTATTGACCTGATTAGTAGCCGCTCAGGCTCAGTGGCAGGGAGCTGGTAGTTCGTGGGTTAAGACTTTCCTTGAGTTAGATCCTCTAGAATTTTTAATGATAAAGCAAAATATGGACCCCCAAGATTTCATTGATGGTATGCAGAGGACTTTGAGGGTCATGCATGCAAGTGAGGTTGAGTCGGTGGAGTTAGCTTTGTATAGACTTCGTGATATTGCAGTACAGTGGTATCATACTTGGGAGTTATCTAGGGGAGAGAATGCTCCTTCAGCTGTTTGGCGAGAGTTCACAGATGCTTTTATCCACCATTATTTGCCTCCTGAGGTCAGGCGAGCCCGAGCAGAAAGATTTCTACGTATTGAGTAGGGCAGCATGAGTGTCCAAGAGTACTGTGTGCATTTTAATTCTATGGCTAGATATGCCCCAGCCATGGTGGCTGAGATGTAGGACAGAGTTCACCGCTTTGTGGCTGGTTTAGGGCCACATTTGATAAATGCTTGTATGACTACTGCATTACAGCCGGGCATGGATATCTTCTGTATACAGGCATATGCACAGAATCTAGAAGATCGCAAGCGTCAGAGGGGGGCAGAGCGTGACCGTAACCGAGGCCATGGTAAGAGGGCTAGATCTTTTGACATTGGAAGTGAGTCCAGGGGAGGACAGAGGCAGCAGCATTCCCAGTATTCACATCATTCGGTAGGGAGTGGACCTCCGTGATTTTCAAGCCCGAGGTTTGATCGGTCTTCTTATTCTGGAGCGGCCCAGAGTTCTAGAGCATCAGGCTCCCAATACAGACCAGAGTCAGGACAGATGAGGCCACCCATGCCACGATGTGCCCAGTGTGGTAGGTTACATATCGGGTAGTGCTAATTGGGATCGAATGCTTGTTATTCTTGTGGCCGACCAGGTCATATGATGAGGAATTGCCCGTTAGGAGGTGGCATGGGCACTGTTCAGCCTACATGGTCTATAGCTGGTTCTTCTTCCTCTGCAGTGCGCCCTTCGGGGCAAGCTTTTCAGTCAGCAACAGGATGAGGTAGGGGGAGGAGTGGAGCATCCAACTCGAGCGGTCCTCAGCACCGTGTATATGCATTAGCTGGTAGGCAGGATCGTGAGTCGTCTCCTCATGTTATCATAGGTATATTATCAGTTTCCTCCTATGATGTGTATGCATTGATCGATCCAGGATCTACTTTATCATATATTACTCCATTTGTCGCTGGTAATTTTAGGATAGAGCCCAAGTCGATTAAACCGTTTGAGGTGTCTATGCCAGTTGGCGATCCGGTCATAGCTAGGCGAGTATATGGGGATTGTGTTGTTATAGTTTGTGACCGCCACACTGTAGCAGATTTGATTGAGCTAGATATGATTGATTTTAATGTTATTATGGGCATGGAATGGTTGGCTTCTTGTTATGCTAATGTTGACTGTAGATCAAAGATGGTTCGATTTCAGTTCCTAGGCGAACCCATCTTAGAGTGGAAGGGCAATGCTGCTTCGCCGAGGGGCAGGTTTATTTCCTACGTTAAGGTAGAGAAGATAATCAGAAAGGGGTATATTTTTCACCTGGTTCATGTTCAAGATGTGCAAGCAGAGTCGCCGACTCTTCAGTCTGTTCCAGTGGTTAATAAGTTCCTAGAAGTATTTCCAGATGAGCTTCCAGGCATTCCCCCGGAGAGGGAGATTTATTTTGCTATTGACCTATTGCCAGACACTCAGCCAATATCTATTCCTTCTTATAGGATGGCACCTGCGGAGTTGAAGGAGTTGAAAGAACAGTTGAAAGATTTGCTTGAGAAGGGTTTTATCAGGCTTAGTACGTCACCATGGGGGGCGCCGGTGTTATTTTGGAGAAAGAAGGATGGCTCTTTGCGAATGTGTATTGATTATAGGCAATTGAATAAAGTGATTGTAAAGAATAAGTATCCGCTCCCAAGGATTGATGATTTATTTGATTAGTTGCAAGGCGCCAAGTATTTCTCGAAGATAGACTTGAGGTCAGGATACCACCAGGTTAGGGTGAAGGAAGAAGACATTCCGAAGACAGCATTCTGCACTAGATATGGCCACTATGAGTTCCGTGTTATGTCGTTCGGGCTAACTAATTCCCCAGCCGTATTCATGGAATTGATGAATCGTGTATTCAGACCCTTTCTATATTTGTTCGTGATTGTGTTCATAGATGATATTCTGGTTTATTCATCGTTAGAGGCCGATCATGTAGAACATCTGCGGACAGTGCTTGGAATTTTTTGAGGTAAAGAGTGGTATGCCAAGTTTTCTAACTGTGAGTTCTGGTTGAACTCTGTGGCCTTAGGCATTAGAGTGGATGCCCAGGCTGTGAAGAGTTAGCCAAGGCCCACAGCACCAACGGAGATACGCAGTTCCTTGAGCTTGGCAGGTTATTATAGAAGGTTTGTAGAAGGATTTTCCTCTCTTTCAGCTCCATTGGCCAAATTGACTCAGAATCAGCTAAGTTCCAATGGACAGATGCTTGTGAGTAGAGTTTTCAGACGCTGAAGGATAAGCTAACTTCAGCACCAGTTTTGACTCTTCCAGAGGGAGAAGATGGCTATGTGGTATATTATGATGCTTCAGGTGTTGGATTGGGCTGTGTATTGATGCAGCATGGTAAGGTTGTCACTTATGCTTCTAGACAGTTGAAGAAGCACGAGAAGAATTATCCAAACCATGATTTTGAGTTAGCGGCAGTGATTCATGCCTTGAAGATATGGATACACTACTTATACGGTGTCCATGTTGATATCTATACTGATCATAAGAGTCTACAGTACATCTTTACGTAGAAGGATTTGAACTCGCGTCAGAGGCGATGGTTGGAGATGTTAAAAGATTATGATATGGATATTCTGTATCATCCCGGGATGGCTAATGTAGTAGCCGATGCCCTCAGTTGTAAATATATGGGTAGCTTGTCTCACGTGTCGCCAGAAAGAAGAGAAATGGCCCGTGAAGTTCATCGATTGGCTAGCCTCAGAGTTCGATTTCTAGATTCAGGTGATGCAGGAGTTACTGTTCAAGACACAGCGGTATCATCCTTAGTAGTTGAGATAAAGAAGCGTCAGTATGAGGATCATGTTCTAGTTCATTACCGAGATACAACCCCTCAGAAAGAAAAAACACCCTTTGTGATCACAGGTGATGGGGGTACTCAGGTATCGAGGCAGATTGTGTGTCCCTAATGTTGCAGGACTCCGTCAGCAGGTTATGGGAGAGGCACATGACTCCTGCTATTCTATTCATCCAGGCTCAACAAAGATGTTCCATGATCTCAAGGAAGTTTATTGGTGGGATGGTATGAAAAGAGATATAGCAGAATTTGTCGCTCAGTGTCCGAATTATCAGCAAGTCAAAATAGAGCACCAGAAACCTGGAGGCCTATTGCAGGCTATGGAGATTCCGACATTGAAGTGGGAGGTAATTAATATGGACGTTATTACAGGGTTTCCCCATACTCAGCTGAAGAGCGATTCGATATGGGTCATAGTTGATAGGCTCACAAAGTCAGCTCATTTTCTACCTTCAGAACTACTTATGCAGCCGAGGATTATGCGTGGCTTTATCTTAAGGAGATTGTATGACTCCATGGTGTTCCTACCGCCATTATTTCAGATAGGGGAGCATAGTTCACAGCTAGATTCTAGAAGTCTTTCCAGTGGGGATTGGGGACTCAGGTGAGTCTTAGCACCACATTCCACCCGCAGACAGATGGGCAAGCAGAGCGTACTATACAGACCCTTAAGGATATGCTTAGAGCTTGTGTGCTTGACTTTCAGGGCAACTGGGAGGATCATTTGCCTCTTATCGAGTTCACATATAACAAAGTTACCATTCCAGTATTCAAATGGCTCCTTATAAGGCCTTATATGGGCAGAGATGTAGATCGCCCATAGGGTGGTTCGATGTCAGGGAGAATTAGTTGGTAGGCCCAGACTTAATTCAGCAAGCAGTTGATAAGGTGAAGGTGATTAGAGAGAGATTGCTAACAGCTCAGAGCCAACAGAAATCCTACACGGATAATCGGCGACGTAAGCTAGGGTTCAAAATGGGCGACAGTGTTCCTGAAAGTTTCGCCTATGAAGGGAGTGATAAGGTTTGGTAAGAAGGGTAAGTTGAGCCCTCGATATATTGGGCCATATAAGATCATTCGTATAGTGGGTACAGTGGCATATAAGATAGAATTGCCTTCGGAGTTAGAGTCAGTGCATCTAGTATTCCATGTATCAATGCTTCGTAAGTGTATCAGAGATCCTTCAAGAGTTGTACCAGTGAATGATATCCAGGTGACCGAGCAGTTATCGTACGAAGAGATTCCAGAGGCTATATTGGACAGAGAGGTCCGTCAGTTGCGGACCAAAGATGTAGCCTCCGTTAAAGTCTTGTGGAGGAATAAGAATGTTGAAGAAGTGACTTGGGAAGCGGAAGAAGCGATGAAGATTAAGTACCCGCATTTTTTCCCAGCACTACAGGAGGTACAGTCGGAGGCATCATTTTTCCCAAGTATTGTTTACATTTCAGTTATCGTGATTGGTCGTGTGAGGCCATAGTATTGGGTGTTATAGTATGTGGCCTTGTGTGGCATTATTCTGGGTTGTTGTGTACAGGTTGGATTGGTATAAGTATAGGGAAACTTCGCCGAAATTTTTCTATAACCCTTGATTGTTTGAACATTCGGGGACGAATGTTCCTAAAGGGGAGAGAATGTTACGCCCTTTGTTTCCGTCATAGTAGGACTTATGATTTCCTAGTTGAGTATGCCTTGGGAATTGAGACCGAACCTGAGTTTTGGAGGTAGAAAGTGTCTTACCCCGTGTGCAATGGTACCAACAGGTATTCCTGGTGATTTACGTGATTAGAAGTTGAATGAATCAAACTGACGCGATCTGAATCGAATTGGAAAGGTCAGCAGACAGCAGTCATGATCAACGGGTCGTCGAAACTGTCGACGGACCGTCGTTGTACGGCGTCGATAGGGTTCCGCAACCCTGCATTCTACAGGTGCAGGTCGATGAGCACGTAGACGGACCGTCGACACGTCGACGGGTCGTCGACCCGCTCGTCGAAACGGACCACTGAAGCATTTAATTCTCCGAGTATAAATACGTGGTCCACGACTTTATTTCATATTTTTCTCATTCCCAGATCAGAGAAACCCTATTATATTTTCTCCCAACATTTCCCATCATCACTGGTGAAGATTGGGTAAGATCCGAGCCCTGTGACCCCGAGCTAGTAGAGGGAAGGTTGTTCCTAGGGTTGGATTGAAGTTGTGGAGCTTGAAGAGTTGGATTTGAAGCTAGGGTTTGAGATTTTAATCCCTCCAAGGTATGTAAATGGTTTCTACCCTTGTATTTAAGTTAGTTACTAGGGGTTTTGGTAGTTCAAGTGAAGAGAAGATAGCTATGAAAGTGATAAGTCAATGAAAGGTTAAATAGTGCTTTTGGGGTTGTGTCAAGAGATGATTGAGGGATGTTTTTGGGTATATCTTGTTATGTAAGTGTTGCCATTATTGTTATCATTGATGTTGTGGTTGAGGTTGGATGGAATTAGGAGTTGAGGGTTTTCTACGTTTTTAAAGGGATATGTTGTCCATAGTTTGTTAAGGTCTTTTGTAATTATGATGATTAGTGAGTAAGGTGAATATCCTAATTAAGGCCTATGTTATCTTAATTGTAGACTTACGAGTTCAAGGAATGTGAGTTGGACGATTGGATATATCTCAAGGTATGTTAAGGTTATTCCTTTTTTTTTTTTTGGCATGATCCTATGATATGAACCGATAACGAGTAAGAAAGTTTCCATATTACTCTATTCTTATGAGTACTAAGAGAAATACAGTTTTGATGTTCCCGTACCCCGGCTATGGTATTTCCCCATATACAGACCTTGTGATTTCTTGTCCTAGTAGTATGAGTCCAGTAAGGCCCATGAGAGGCAAACTGTCATTTTATTGTTTTGAGAATCCTGTCGTTCAGTTCTACTGGTACTATGCATTCACTTTCATTTCTCAAGGGTACAATGTAAGGCACACTTGACAGGGGGTGAGGGTGTGACCTATGATATTACGTTTTATATATGAAAGGCACGCTTGACTGGGGTGAAGGTGTGGCCTATGAGTGGTCCATGAGTGGCCTATGATATTGGGATGTATACATGAGAAAGGCACACTTGATAGGGGGTGATATATATATATATATATATATATATATATATATGTGTGTGTGTGTGTGTGTGTGTGTGTGTGTGTGTGTGTGTGTGCTTGTCCATACTTCCCGTCATACAGATTCAGTCACATGCAGACAGATACTAGTTCACACAGATTCATGCAGATAGTTATTTCAGCTTATGAGTTCAGATCTTATTCATGATTTATATATATATACATGTTGTATTTATGCCTTACATATTCAGTACATTATCCGTACTGACTGGCTGTTGCTCGGGGGGTTGCGTTCATGCCCGCAGGTACAGGTAGACAGGGAGTTGGTCCAGCTTAGTAGGACCCTTATCCAGCAGAGATCAGTGCACTCCATTGGATCCGGAGTTAGCAGTCTATTTTGGTAGGCCATTCTTTTGAGATGTATATAGATGGGTACAACGGGACCCTGTCCCGTCCTTTCTACAGCTTCCATTCCAGTAGAGGTCTGTAGACAGTTGTATGTAGTAGTCAGATGATGCAGCCTTGTCGGCTCATATTCTTTTGTGTACAGTATATGTAGCAGCTAGCTGGCTTGCACTGTTTTTCTACATGTTGAGTGTATATATATATATATATATATATATATATATATATATATATATATGCAAACTGTACAGAGTTCTGATGTTTCCTCTTTTATGAGATTAATTTGTGCTTTTTATAGGCTTTTGATGTTCAACATGTTTCAGATAAGTGTTTAGGGGTGTTTGGTCGTTAGAGGTCAGACTCCCGTCACAGCTCATCGGGCTGGGTCGTGACAGCGCGATTCTCGAGGTATTCCGATGAGAATCGGGTTAAAAAATGGAAATTTTTGAAGTTTGAAAATGTTCGGTTGACCAAAGTCAATACCAGGGCTAAATGAGTCTTTTTGGAAGTTTCATCGATTCCATTAAGTCCGGAAGATCGATTATGACTTGGTTGAGTAGTTGGTTCGGTTCCCGAGGGATTTAGGGGTATTTTGGTCATTTAGTTGGAAATCTAATTTTAAGGGATTTGTAGTTGACCTCGGTCAACACCGGGCCAAGATGACTTCTTTTGGTAATTTCTATCATGAACCAAACCAGAGGGCCATGACGGGTGTAACACCTCGTACCTCATAAGTTACGTTCATGCCTTGAGACTTAGAAACCAAGACGGGAAGTAGTTGGATTAAAATTTCCTTTGGAACGAAAAAAGTACGTTTTAGGTCAAAATGTATGGGCCATACATTTATGTACAGGCCATACTTCTTGGTCGTACCTCACATGGGAGAAAACAGAACCACTAGAATTTGGCATTCCAGGTACGACATGAATGTATAGGCCATACATTATTGTACGAGATGTACTTTAAATTAGGGGCCATACTTTTCATCACATACCTCACAGACTAAAACCATGGTTTCTGGAATTTGACACATGAGGTACGCCCAGATTGTACGGGACGTGCAATATTTTACGGGCGTACATTGTACCCGTACTTTTCCCACTTCAACAAATAGTATAAATTCGGGACTTTAGTTTTAATCCCACTTTTCATATTCTCAAGCTGTAGCACTAAACTCTTCTTCTCCTACCATCAAGATACACTAAGATAAGCCTATTCCAAGCCTTTTAAGTGAACTCTAACATGTATCCATGATTTCTAAACAAGAATCCATTGTTCTTAACCTAAGGTTTTCAACTAAACCCATCTAAGAGATTCAAAATTAACGCTTTTGGATTCTTCTCCAAGTTCAGACCATTAGTTACAAGTTTTGGAGGATAAACAAGTATGTAAGGTTTCTATATACGTGTGGGAACATCATTTTTTTCCCCACGCCACGTTCTTCCATGATTATACGAAAACTTACCAAAACTAGGGTTCTAGACATGTTCATGATAACTCTAACAACATGTACATGTTGAACTATGTTGTATTATTAATTCGTTATTGTGTTCTTAATAGTCCATTTTCGTTACTGAGCATATGCCCGTAATCCATGAAAACCCATACTTTGCATTCCATGGGTTCTCAAATGCAAGATATGAACTGTTATGTTGATTTTCATGAACTTTTACATGTTTCCATGTTTTCATACACATTATATTATATATCTATCTTCATGTTATAATATAATCAAATCGTGTTTATATAACTGCTGGGCTATAATTATATCCATGTTCATATTTTTGGGAGGTGCACAGGTTATCGAGAAGGCTCAACCAGCCTGAAACTACGTATCCAGCGTAGGATAAGGACCGTTCTGCCCAGTTAGGATGATTCCTTCATGTTTACCCATTGCGGGTTATTAGATCTATTCATGTCATGTTCATATCTTGTACCCCGACAAGATATAGGATGGCTTAGCTTATCGGACAAAGATAAGACTCCACGTGCTTATGTGGTGGCTACATGTCGGTTATACTAATGTTGTCCCACAGATATCTTTACTGACTTAAAATATCTTATTCATGTTATACATATTCATGTTAGATGATATTCATGTTCAGCTTATAGATACAGTTTCAGTTTCAGTTTTGTTATTTCATGTGACATGCTTATTTCATTTAGTTTCTTTACATACCAGCGCAATTTAAATGTACCGACGTCCCTTTTATATGCCTGGGGGCCTGCATTTCACGATGCAGATTTATAGGACGACGGATCAAGTCATTAAGACTTTGCATGTATCAACTATTGGAGACCCCCATCTCATTCGGAGTTTTATCTTTATTTATTTATTGCCAGTTATGCAGTTAAGATATGCCGGGGGCCTTATTCCGGTAAACAGTTTAACAGTCAGACTCATGTCAGAGGTTTCATAGACTAGATTTGTTCAGTTATGCCATGTCAGATGTTCAGAGTCGTATAACCAGTATTGGCTCAACATTTTTTATATATTTCAGACTTATGATTATTTAATCTCGTGTTTTACCCTCATCATGCATGTCTATATCTTTTTCTGCATTAGCTCGTGGCCCATGTTGATTCAATAAGCCATGTGGTTCGCTCGGTCAAATGCAGCAAGACATCGAGTGTCGTGTTATACCCAGGCCATGGTTCAGGGTGTGATAAAGCTTGGTATCAGAGCCTAGGTTCAAGTGTCTTAGGGAGTCTATGAAATCGTATCCAGTGGGGTCACTTTTATATGTGTTTGCGCGCCACACATATAAATAGTTGACCACCAAGACATTTAGGATTGTCTCATTTCTTTCATACTCTAGATCGTGCAGTTAGAACTATGCTTTCAGAAATCCTTCTAACTCGTGCGTATTACGTATTTTAGGTAATGCCTGTTAAAAGAAAGCATACCAGGAGGATGCTAGCTACTAGCCAAAGGGCTACTGCTGAGGACTCTCATACTCAGGAAGTTCACACCAAAGCTCAAGGGCTTGCATCGGATATAATGCCCCCGACTAAACCCCCAACTGCAGAAAGGCCTGCAGAGGTCCATCCTACAGTTACTCCGCAGCCCAGTGCTACCGACATGAATGTCAGTGGAGATATCCAACTGCTCACTTAGATAATTACTAACCAAGCTCATCATCAGGAAACGACTCCTAGCACAGGTGCTAGTGGAGGACCGAATAGTTCGAGGACTAAATAATTCCTGAATATGAATCCTCCAGCGTTCACAGGGTCTCTTAAGGTAGAGGATCCACAAAACTTTATCGATGGGCTTCAAAAAGTCTTTCGTGTTATGCATGCTACCGAGACAGAGGCAGCAGAGTTGGGAGCTTATTAGTTACAGGATGTTGCTCATATTTGGTATGAGACGTGGGAAAAATCTTGCGGGGAAGATGCATCTCCAGCAACTGGGGATGAATTTTTAAATATTTTCATTAACCACTTCTAGTCGATTGAGGTCAAAGAGGCCAAGGCCTATGAATTTGAAAGACTCGGGAAGAATGGTATGAGTGTGAATGAGTACTATCTCAAGTTTGTTTCCTTAGCTAAGTAGGCCCAATATATTGTTCAGACTATGAGGGCCTTAGTTAGGCGATTTGTGTTGGGTCTTATACCCGACTTACATGGTGATGCTAATATTGCTACTCAAAATGGGTCAATGACTATCACCAAGATAGTTTCTTTTGTTCAGGGTATTAAGGACAAAATGAAAGAGGAAGAGGCTCTTCAGAAAGAGAAGGACAGAGAGTTTAATAAAAGAGCTATGTTTGCAGGTAACTTCAGTTCTGGGAAGGTAGAGGCAGAAAATTCTTCAAGAACAGGTGATCAAGACCTGCTCCATCTGCAACTAGTGCCCCAGCCCTGAAATTCAGGAATGATCAGAAGAGATAGAATGTCAGACTAACATACTCCTATTCTCAGGCTAGTGTGGGTTAGAAGACTTATGATAATCCGGTCTGCAGCAAGTGTGGTAAGAGACACCCAGGGGAGTGGGTATGGATATATGTTATGGTTGTGGCCAGTGGGGCCCATTTCAGAGGGACTGTCCATCAGCTAGATATGGTACCGGTGGTAATTTGGCTCAGTCCACAAATTTAGCAGCTCCTCGGAATTCTCAAGCACAGTTAGGGCATGGTGCAGCTAAGTCTGATAATGCAGGCAGAGGTCAAAACTGCTTGTATGCTTTAGCAGGTCGTCAGGATAAGAGGCATATGCAGACGTTTTCACAAGTACATTAACAGTTTTCACCTTCTACATTTATGCCCTTATTGACCCAGGATCCACCTTACATATGTAGCCCCATTTATTGCTAAGAAATTTCGGATAGAACCAAAAAAGTTGCATGAACCCTTTGAGGTGTCCGCTATAGTTGGAAATTCAGTTATAGCTAGACGTATTTATAGGGGTTGCCTAGCTTTAGTCTATCACCGCAGAACCATAGCCCACTTAACAGAATTGAAAATGGTAGACTTTATTGTAATCATGTGTATGGATTGGCTAGATTTATATTATGCCATAATGGGTTGTAGGACCAAAATAGTAAGATTTGAGTTTCCTAATGAACCAGTCTTAGAATGGAAGGGCAATTCAGTGTACCCAGGGGTAGATTTATTTCATATCTCAAAGCTAGAAAGATGATTTCCAAGGGGTATATTTATTACTTAGTTCGAGTCAGGGATACAGATACCCTCACCCCAACTCTCCAGCCCGTGCCATTCGTTAATGAATTTCCAGAAGATCTTCCCGGAGTTCCTCCTGACAAGGAGATAGACTTTGGAATTGATCCACTTCTCGGCACTAAGACGATATCTATTCCGCTATACAGAATGGCTCCAATAGAGTTAAAAGGCCAGTTAAAAGATCTTCTTGATAAGGGATTTATTAGGCCAAGTGTCTTACCTTGGGGCGTGCCAATTTGTTTGTCCGAAAGGAAGATGATTCCTTACGCATGTATATCGACTACTGCCAGCTGACCAAAGTCACCATTAAGAACAAGTATCCTCTCCCCAGAAGAGATGATTTATTTGACCAACTTCAGGGTGCCCAGTGTTATTCCAAGATTGACCTCAGATCAGGATACCTTCAGTTAAAGGTTAAGGAAGTTGATATTCCAAAAATCATTTTTAGGACCCGTTATGGTCACTTCGTATTTCTTGTCATGTCATTTGGGTTGACAAATGCACCAGTTGATTTCATGGACCTTATGAACAGAGTTTTCAAGACTTATCTTGATTTATTCGTCATTGTGCTTATTGATGATATTTTGGTGTATTTTCGAAGCGAGACTGAATATGACGAATATCTCAGAATAGTCTTACAGACACTTCAAGATCGTGAGCTTTATTCCAAATGTTCAAAGTATGAATTTTGTCTTAAGTCAGTGGCGTTTATAGGCCATGTAATTTCAGGTGAAGTTGTGAAGGTTGATTCTCAGAAAATAGATGTTGTATAGAATTGGCCCAGACCCACCTCAGTATCTGATATACGAAGTTGCTTGGGTCTGGCAGGCTATTACAGACGTTTTGTAGAGGGATTTTCCTCTATCTCAGCTCCATTGACTAAGTTGACTCCGAAAAAGGACAAATTTCAATGGTCAGAAGCACGTGAGCAAAGTTTTGAAGAGTTGAAGAAGAGGTTGACTTCTTCTTCAGTGTTGACACTACCAAAAGGAACCGAAAGGTTCGTAGTTTATTATGATGCTTCGGGAGTTGGTCTCGGATGTGTCTTAAGGCAGCATGGTAAGATTGTAGTTTATGCATCCCGACAACTTAAGGTTTATGAAAAGAATTATCCGACTCATGACTTGGAATTGGTAGCTGTTGCACTTAAGATATGACGTCATTATTTGTATGGAGTGCATGTTGATATTTTCACCGATCACAAAAGCCTGCAGTATATTTTCAAGCAAAGAGAGTTGAACCTCAGGCAGAGGAGGTGCCTCGAATTGATTAAAGACTATGATGCAGATATCCTCTATCATCCAGGGAAGGAGAATGTTGTAGTGATACTCTTTAGTGGCCGAAGTGGCTCGAATTGCTTAGCTCATGTTGAGGCAAATAAAAGAATTATGACCAAGGAATTTTACCGCTTAGCTAACCTAGGAGTTTGACTCCTAGACTCCGAAGTTGGTAGAGTTATTGTTCAGAATAGGGCTTATTCCTCCGTAGCGGCCGAAGTGAAGGAGAAACATTTTAATGATCCCTACTTATTGCAGCTTAAAGAGGGGATTCACAAGCATAAGATGGCGGCTTTTGAACAAGGGGGAGATGATGGTACCTTAAGGTACAGAGGCAGACTATGTGTTCTAGACGTGGATGGGCTTAGAGAGAGAATCATGATCGAAGCCCACAATTCCAGGTACTCCATTCACCCAAGTTCCACAAAGATGTATCATGACCTTAAGAAAATTTATTGGTGGAATGATATGAAAAAGAATATAGCAGATTTTATGGTTAAGTGTCCTAATTGTCAGCAAGTGAAAGCCGAGCACCAGAGGCCTGGTAGGTTGGCTCAGAATATTGATATTCCTGTTTGGAAATGGGAGATGATAAACATAGACTTCATAACAAGTCTACCTTGTTCATTGCGAATACATGAATCGATTTGGGTCATTGTGGACCGACTTACTAAGTCAGCGCACCTTTTGCCTGTCAAGCCACAGATTCAATAGAAGATTATGCAAAGTTGTATATTCATGAGATTGTCAGATTTCATGGGACCCCAGTGTCCATTATTTTAGATCGTGGTGCTTAGTTCACAGTATACTTTTGGAAATCCTTTCAGAAATGATTAGGTACCAAGGTAAACCTCAGTACAACATTTCACTCTCAAATAGATGGTTAGGCAGAGCGTACTATTTAGAATCTTGAGGGCATGTCGAGAGCATGTGTCCTAAATTTCAATGGTAGTTGGGATGATCACTTGCCTCTCATTGAATTTTCTTATAATAACAGTTATTATGCAAACATCAAGATGGCATCGTTTGAAGCTCTGTATGGGAGAAGGTGTAGACCACTCGTTGGTTGGTTTGAAGTTGGTAAAGCAAAGTTATTGGGACCAAATTTGGTCTATCAGGCTATGGAGAAAGTCAAGTTGATTCAAGAGCGTTTAAGAACGCCTTAGAATCGCCAGAAGTCCTATACAGATGTGTGGCACAGAGACGTAGAGTTCAAGTTGATGATTGGGTGTTCTTAAAGGTTTCACCCATGAAAGGTGTGATGAGATTTGGCAAGAAAGGGAAACTCAGTTGCAAATTAAATATATTGGACCTTATAGAATCCTGTAAAGGGTTGGTCAAGTAGCTTATGAGCTTGAGTTGCCACAAGAGTTGGCTGCTGTGCACCTAGTGTTTCACGTATCCATGTTGAGAAAGTGTGTGGTAGACCCATCGTTGGTTGTTCCTGCTGATACAATAAGGGTTAAGGATGGCCTAACCTATTGTCACGACCCGACTAGGGGCCGTGACGAGTACCCGGTACTTGTACCGAGCCCTCTTATCTATCATATTACCTTTACCTGTTAGCAAGCCGTGTAAACAGAGCCATTTTTTTTAACATTAACATTAGCAGCGTCATTCTGAACATAAACTAGTAAACTTCGTTGTTACTTTATACAACAATCATGCCGAGACACCATACATATATCTGTACCTGATTGACTATACATATCTGTCTACGAGCCTCTAGACATAGTACACTTATACATAGAAAGGGCCGAATACTGTCGTGCCCGAATATACATACACACAAAATAGTATCGCGGGAGTGAGGCTCCGGAACAACTGGAGCACTGTAGAGTACCGCTGGTAGAGCTCCTAAGAATCACGTCCACCTGTCTGCTGACCTGCGCGGCATGAAACGCAGCGTCCACAAGAAGGGACGTCAGTACGAATAGTGTACCGAGTATGTAAGGCATAAAAGATAATATAAACAGTAACCTAGAGTACGATTAACAATATCATGGAGTCATAGGACATATAACGAGGCAGGAAAGTAACCTGTACGTGGGAAGGCCCCTTTTCAGGTCGGCTGTCATGTAGGCTTGTCTTTTCACCTTTGAAACGTTTCTTTTCATAGGCATAGGAATTAACATTTATATATTACTTATTCTCGTGTACAGAAAACAATACATTTCAGTAAACAGTATCTTTATTCACATTTACAGACGCCGAATACATCGGCTCTCCCAACCCCCCTCCCCAACGGTGTCCCAACACATTACATCACATATATATATATATATATATCATACATTATATATATACAGATGCCGCGTACGGCTCTCCCATATCCCGCGTCCGGGCATCCCGCGTCAAGGATGGAATCCAGCTGAATCAGGTGGTAATATAACAGTGGCCCTTCCCCTTTCCCCCATATACATATACATGTACATTTACTTCTCTCTTATACATACACATGCCCCATATACAAGTACTTACCTTATATATATACAAACCCATACACATCTACTTGTAGCACATAACTAGCATGTACGGGAGTCCAAGGAAAGTTACGCCCATCGGAGTGACGTAAAGTCGGTAGCCTCCGATTACATTATGGAGTACTTGTGATCGCTTTGTCTCACCTTGAAGGGACGAGTATTTTAAGGCGAGACTATCAACGGAGAGTAGTATTATAGTAACCGTAGAATGAAATCGTGGGCATCATAGATGACAGTCATAGGCTTTGGAGTCTTAGAAAATAAAGTTATAGCTAGGGAATATAAATACGATTCAAAATTAGCTTATCAATTTCATATTCACATTGGACCCTTAGCTTAAAAATCTTAGTCGTAGAATCGTTCCGGTCGTACTTGTCATAGGTACATTCTCTTGTCTAACATTGTCATTATCATTATCCCCATAGAAACATTCTCGTTAGAGTAGTTATAGTACTTATCATTCGGTAATGCGGTCGGGAGCAAAAGACCCCCTTGGATTTACTTCAAGTAAGTCAACAAAGGCTATAGGAAAATCCGAGAGTAACGGGCCCACCTCGGGCCGGATGAGGTAGCGTGTACTAGTTGCATATGTTACATGTCGTGTCATTACTTGTGAGGGTTCTAGGGTAATCGGGTCCCATTTATGCAAGTTATAGGGGTCTAGGAGGTTTTTCCGACCATTGGCACACTTTCTGGTTCAATTCTATTGAACAAAAGGTAGAAAACTTTAGGTGCGGATTCCGGGGAACAGAGTTGTCCCCGAGGCTCGTACCCAACTTATTTCTGCTAAGACATGCCATAGAAAGAAGGGTGAAGCCTTACATACCTCTTCCGCTCCTTTTTGCTATTCGAAATTCACGTCGCAATCTCGTCAAAATCTGCAATTTGGTCATAGTTACCAAAACTCTTATTAGCATACTTAGAGTTAGAATCTTAAGGAAACACTTGGCTACCGAAATTTCGGTAGCATTTCCTCTGTACATACACCATCCTCAACATTCAACATAGCCAAATTCTCAACCAACACAATCCGGGAATTCAAACCCGGCCAAACTATTAACATAATCAACAATCGCACTAGCAATTCACATATTTCATCCAAGATGCATGATTTCAATTTATTAATTTCTTCAAACCATCCGACTTCAATGAACACGATAACAACCTTATAGTATATATTCCAACGACATCATACCAATATCATTACATACTATCCATGCAAGAACATTATTCTTCAATATACATAATCTTCCAATTACCAATACTTTACCAAACTTATCAAGTCTTTACTTGCAATATGCAATCTACAACACTACAACTAAAACACTAAATATAACTTGCTCATTATTCTTCAACAATTCAACGCATATACACGACTACATATGCCATATACACGGCTCCAACATGCATACACCACTACAATCTCTCCAAACTCATTCAACTTCCATTTTCTACATATCATTCACAATAATAACAACCAAACATTAATTAAAATAATTGAAGCATGACTCCTACACACATATATATACACGGCCATATACTATGTTCCTCTGCTTCATGAATTTCATTCATTTTAGCATACTACAACACATATAAACCATGTATAACACATAAAACAAGATTGAAATTTACCTTTCTTCTTCAACTCCTCACTTGCCTATCTCTTGGCAACTTGTATGATTTTGAATCTTTCTTGCTCCAACAACAACTCTACCTTGCTAAGCACCCTTTTCTTTGTAGGAAATGATTTTTAAGAGAATCTTTATCAAATTTCCTTGGAATTTCTACTCTTGGCCGAAAGGCCTCCAAGGTTTTCTCCTTCTTTTCTTTCTTTGGTTTTCTTGAAGTTTCTAGACAACTATGTGATAAAGATGACTTAGTCATCTATTTAATTCACACAATACAATTCACTTTGGGCCTAGCCCATAAGCATGGCCGGTTGGGCCTCTCGTTTACTTAAAAAAAATATTTCAAGCCCACTTTGTATTCTTGGCTAGTTCTAATAATTTATGAAACATTTTTCCAACTTCCAAATTTGCCCTTCGTCTTTCTCCATATTTCCACTTCTAGACTTTTCATAGGCAACTCATGTGCCAAACAAAATAAAATGTGGCCTTGCTTGTCGTCTTCCCGCGATTGTCTTGAATTATTCGATTGCACGAAAATGTGGGATATAACATCCTCCCCCCTTAAGAACATTCGTCCTCGAATGTTAAACTTGCCTCATAGCGTAGTATATTCTTTCGGGGAGGTCTCCTTTGTAGATGCCTCATGTCGCTTAGCATATTCATCTTAGGAGCTTAGGTTGCCCTTTGCGATCTTTACAGCTGAAATTCCTCCTTCGTAGCGTCTGTCGCGTCAATCCCCTCACTAGACATGTTCCTGTATATCGCCATATCCGGGATTCCTTGCCTTAGCTAGTGTGGACTCAATATCAGTCTCACCCTGTGACATATGCACTTTTCTCCTTCATCCTCAAAACATTCTGTTGTCATGGCTTCCCCTTTTCTGTTAGTTTAGTCCGTCTTGGCCTATATGACTCGTATGGGGTTTCTAACCACTTTCTACACCCCAATTTACTTTGGGCTGCCTACTTTTACACTCGTCTCTTGTTTCCGCATTTACGAAATTTTCAGCATCTTTCCCAGGGGGTCACCCATCATGGAATTACTCTCACCTGAGCACGCTTAACCTTGAAACTTTAATGCATTTCAGTGTCTCGGTGTTAGTACTTTTACTTCCGCTTCCTCGCACTTCTTATATCGCATAGTATGGGACGCGTTGGGGTCTCAACAATGTTCGAACGCACTCATAGCGCATATTCCTCTTTTAATAACTATTTTAGCCTTCATGATCACAAATATTCACTTTTTACCTGTGCGTGTGGCTACTCTTCGCTCTAATTTTCCGAATTCTTGGTATGTTCGGCAATACAAAGAGCAGTGTAGGATAAGATAGAATCCGAATCAACTAATACACATGTCATAGAAAATGCCGAAAAAGTACCTGTGGCCGCGTCTGCGGGAGGCTCAGGGTCCTGTCGTCCTGTCAGTGCATATAGGCGGTGCGGAGGACCGACTGAACTAGGTGCCCCTCCTCTACCTCGGCCGCGGCCCGCTGGGGCCTGAGAAGTCTGTCCACGAGGGCGCACGGTCGACGATGAACCGATCGCTGATCCGGCTGGCTGAGTTCGGCCTCCTTCATCCTTTAGTGGGCAATCACGTACAAAATGGTCAGTTCGACCACAGGCAAAACAACCGCCGGTGTCTAGGTAGCACTGCCCAGAATGTGGCTTGCCACACCGAGCACATCGTGGTGGGGGAAGCCCCGTCCCGCTAAAATCAGCTCTGTACTGGGATCCTGAAGCTCTAGTACCCTGATCCGGTCCCGAATAGGCGGAGCGGTCAAATCTTCTATCCGCAAATTGAGGTGGTGCACTAGCCACTGATTGGCCTGAATGCCTGGACTGCTCTTGTGCCTGCCCCCCTCTATACTCGCTTCTAGCCCCAGAAGATCTGCCTCTTTTTCTGGGACCCCTATCTGGATAACGCTCCTCTCTCTGTGACTGGTACTGTTCTTCCAGATTTTGGGCGTGGGCCTGGATGCGGGTAATAGTCATCCCGTCCTGGAGTGAAGCCGTCAAGCATTCCTTAACCAAATGTGGCCCTAGCCCACTCACATATCGGTGCACATGATCTCCCCTATCAGCTATCATGGCTGGGGCATACCTGGCTAACGAGTTAAAACGGAGGCTGTATTCTTGGACGCTCATATTTCCCTGTCTCAGGTTCAAGAACATATCGGCTCGAGCCCGTCGAACCTCTGGCGGTAGGAAATGTCGCAGGAACGCCTCAGTGAACTCCTGCCAAACTGGAGGGGGTGTATTTGCTCCCCTCGATGATATCCAACTACTGTACCACAGAACTGCCACATCCCGCAGCCTGTATGAATCCAACTCTACGGATTCGGTATCTGAAGCATGTATAATCCTCAGAGTCCTCAGCATCTCATCTATAAAGCTCTGCGGGTCTTCCTCTGGTTTTGACCCATAAAACTCTGGCGGCTTCAGGGTAATAAAGTCACGGGCTCTTGCACTTACCGCCCTGTCTCCCAAGTCTACATCTTGCCGCTGAGCCTGTGCGGCAACTAACTGGGTCAATAACTGGATGGCCTCTGCCATCTGCTGGCCCGGAGCTGCTGGCGGTGGGACTGGAGGTGCGGGGGCTGGAGCTGGAACTCTTTCCTGCTCTGCTGGTGCAGGGGGAGCAGGAAAAGTCTGAGGGGGAGCTTCATTATGAGATTCTCCTTCTTCTAGCTCCTGTTCGACTCTTCTCCCAGCCACCGTCTCGCCCTTCTGGGCTGCCCTAGCTTTCTTCTTTGGCGGCATTACTGAAACCATAACATAGGTTTAGGAAAAGAAATATGGAAGCCTGATAGCATAGCTCTATCGCACGATCTCAGAATACAAAGAAGGTCACATTTCCTGAATGCCCTGTAGCCTCCTGTCTATAAGTATGGCGCGCTACATACCCATAGACAAGACTCTACTGGACACGGCTCGTAGACAAACCCCTAGGACCGAACTGCTCTGATACCACTTCTGTCACGACCCGACTAGGGGCCGTGACGAGTACCCGGTACTTGTACCGAGCCCTCTTATCTATCATACTACCTTTACCTCTTAGCAAGCCGTGTAAACAGAGCCATTTTTTTTTTAACATTAACATTAGCAGCGTCATTCTGAACATAAACTAGTAAACTTCGTTGTTACTTTATACAACAATCATGCCGAGACACCATACATATATCTGTACCTGACTGACTATACATATCTGTCTACGAGCCTCTAGACATAGTACACTTATACATAGAAAGGGCCGAATACTGTCGTGCCCGAATATACATACACACAAAATAGTATCGCGGGAGTGAGACTCCGGAACAACTGGAGCACTGTAGAGTACCGCTGGTAGAGCTCCTAAGAATCACGTCCACCTGTCTGCTGACCTGCGCGGCATGAAACGCAGCGTCCACAAGAAGGGACGTCAGTACGAATAGTGTACCGAGTATGTAAGGCATAAAATATAATATAAACAGAAACCTAGAGTACGATTAACAATATCATGGAGTCATAGGACATATAACGAGGCAGGAAAGTAACCTGTACGTGGGAAGGCCCCTTTTCAGGTCGGCTGTCATGTAGGCTTGTCTTTTCACCTTTGAAACGTTTCTTTTCATAGGCATAGGAATTAACATTTATATATTACTTATTCTCGTGTACAGAAAACAATACATTTCAGTAAACAGTATCTTTATTCACATTTACAGACGCCGAATACATCGGCTCTCCCAACCCCCCTCCCCAACGGTGTCCCAACACATTACATCATATATATATATATCATACATTATATATATACAGACGCCGCGTACGACTCTCCCATATCCCGCGTCCGGGCATCCCGCGTCCAAGATGGAATCCAGCTGAATCAGGTGGTAATATAACAGTGGCCCTTCCCGTTTCCCCCATATACATATACATGTACATTTACTTCTCTCTTATACATACACATGCCCCATATACAAGTACTTACCTTATATATATACAAACCCATACACATCTACTTGTAGCACATAACTAGCATGCACGGGAGTCCAAGGAAAGTTACGCCCATCGGAGTGACGTAAAGTCGGTAGCCTCCGATTACATTATGGAGTACTTGTGATCTCTTTGTCTCACCTTGAAGGGACGAGTATTTTAAGGCGAGACTATCAACGGAGAGTAGTATTACAGTAACCGTAGAATGAAATTGTGGGCATCATAGATGACAGTCATAGGCTTTGGAGTCTTAGAAAATAAAGTTATAGCTAGGGAATATAAATACGATTCAAAATTAGCTTATCAATTTCATATTCACATTGGACCCTTAGCTTAAAAATCTTAGTCGTAGAATCGTTCCGGTCGTACTTGTCATAGGTACATTCTCTTGTCTAACATTGTCATTATCATTATCCCCATAGAAACATTCTCGTTAGAGTAGTTATAGTACTTATCATTCGGTAATGAGGTCGGGATCAAAAGTCCCCCTTGGATTTACTTCAAGTAAGTCAACCAAGGCTATAGGAAAATCCGAGAGTAACGGGCCCACCTCGGGCCAGATGAGGTAGCGTGTACTAGTTGCATATGTTACATGTCGTGTCATTACTTGTGAGGGTTCTAGGGTAATCGGGTCCTATTTATGCAAGTTATAGGGGTCTAGGAGGTTTTTCCGACCATTGGCACACTTTCTGGTTCAATTCTATTGAACAAAAGGTAGAAAACTTTAGGTGCGGATTCCGGGGAACAGAGTTGTCCCCGAGGCTCGTACCCAACTTATTTCTGCTAAGACATGCCATAGAAAGAAGGGTGAAGCCTTACATACCTCTTCCGCTCCTTTTTGCTATTCCAAATTCACGTCGCAATCTCGTTAAAATCTGCAATTTGGTCATAGTTACCAAAACTCTTATTAGCATACTTAGAGTTAGAATCTTAAGGAAACACTTGGCTACCGAAATTTCGGCAGCATTTCCTCTGTACATACACCATCCTCAACATTCAACATATCCAAATTCTCAACCAACACAATCCGGGAATTCAAACCCGGCCAAACTATTAACATAATCAACAATCGCACTAGCAATTCACATATTTCATCCAAGATGCATGATTTCAATTTATTACTTTCTTCAAACCTTCCGACTTCAATGAACACGATAACAACCTTATAGTATATATTCCAACGACATCATACCAATATCATTACATACTATCCATGCAAGAACATTATTCTTCAATATACATAATCTTCCAATTACTAATACTTTACCAAACTTATCAAGTCTTTACTTGCAATATGCAATCTACAACACAACAGCTAAAACACTAAATATAACTTGCTCATTATTCTTCAACAATTCAACGCATATACACGACTGCATATGCCATATACACGGCTCCAACATGCATACACCACTACAATCTCTCCAAACTCATTCAACTTCCATTTTCCACATATCATTCACAACAATAACAACCAAACATTAATTAAAATAATTGAAGCATGACTCCTACACATATATATATACACGGCCATATACTATGTTCCTCTCCTTCATGAATTTCATTCATTTTAGCATACTACAACACATATAAACCATGTATAACACATAAAACAAGATTGAAATTTACCTTTCTTCTTCAACTCCTCACTTGCCTATCTCTTGGCAACTTGTATGATTTTGAATCTTTCTTGCTCCAACAACAACTCTACCTTGCTCAGCACCCTTTTCTTGGTAGGAAATGATTTTTAAGAGAATTTTTATCAAATTTCGTTGGAATTTCTACTCTTGGCCGAAAGGCCTCCAAGGTTTTCTCCTTCTTTTCTTTCTTTGGTTTTCTTGAAGTTTCTAGACAACTATGTGATAAAGATGACTTAGTCATCTATTTAATTCACACAATACAATTCACTTTGGGCCTAGCCCATAAGCATGGCCGGTTGGGCCTCTCTTTTACTTAAAAAAAATATTTCAAGCCCACTTTGTATTCTTGGCTAGTTCTAATAATTTATGAAACATTTTTCCAACTTCCAAATTTGCCCTTCGTCTTTCTCCATATTTCCACTTCTAGACTTTTCATAGGCAACTCATGTGCCAAACAAAATAAAATGTGGCCTTGCTTGTCGTCGTCCCGAGATTGTCTTGAATTATTCGATTGTACGAAAATGCGGGATATAACACCTATAAAGAGATCCCACTGGTTATTCTTGATCGTCAGGTTCACAAGTTGAGGATTAAGGAAGTAGCCTCAGTAAAGGTCTTGTGGAGGAGTCAGAAAGTTGAAGAGGCTATATGAGAAGTCGAAGAGGACACGAATTCCAGATATCCTCATTTGTTTGGAGAGCAAGCAAAAAATGTTCAAGGTAAATACCTTTCGAATCCATGTCATGTCCCTTACATATTCATGCCTTTCGTATCACATTCACGTTCTTGTATTCAGTACCCATATCTCATGTTTCAGTGATCATCTTTTCACAAAACCATGTCATGTCAGTTCAGCTCCCATGTTCGATGTCATGTTTTCTTCACGTTCATGTATTCAAGCCATGTCCAGCCATATTCTCAATCATGACCTATCATTCGAGGATGAAAGATCCAAAAGGAAGATATTCTAACAACTCGTACCTCCTAACTAAGTTACGTTCATGACTCAAGACTTAGAAACCAAGACGGGAAGTGGTTAGATTAAAATTTCCCTTAGAACGGTAAAAGTACGCTTTACGTAAAAATGTACGGCCGTACTTCTTGGATGTACCTCACATAGGAGAAAACAGAACCACTAAAATTTGGCATTCCAGGTACGACCTGAATGTACAGGCTGTACATTATTGCACGGGCCGTACATCTTGGCCATTCAATTTATATAGGACGTACTTTAAAGCACGAGCCGTACTTTTCATCACAGACCTCACAGACTAAATATTGTGGTATCTAGAATTTGACACCTGAGGTACGCCTAGATTGTGTGGGCGTACATTGTGCCCGTGCTTTCCTCGCTTCAGCAAATAGTATAAATTCGGGACTTCAGTTTTAATCCCACTTATCATATTCTGAAGCCCTAGCATGAAGCTCTTCTCCTCCTACCATCAAGATGAACTAGGTAAGCCTATTCCAAGCCCAAGTGAACTCTAACATGCATCCATGATTTCTAAACAAGAATCCATTGTTCCTAACCTAGGGTTTTTAAGAAAACCCATCTAAGGGATTTAAGATTAAGGCTTTTGGATTCTTCTCAAAGTTCAACCCATTAGTTACAAGTTTTGGAGCATTCACAGGTATGTAGGGTTTCTATCTACCTGTGGGAACATCATTGTTCTTCCCCACGCCATGTTCTTTCATGATTACATGAAAGCTTACCAAAACTAGGGTTCTAGACATGTTCATGATAACCCTAAGTACATGTACCATGTTTTACTATGTTGTATTATTAATTAATTATTGTGTTCTTAATAGTCCATTTACAGGATGATGGATGAAGTCGTTGGGACTTTGCACGTATCAGCTATTGGTGAGCCCTATCTCATTCGAGATTTTATCTTTATTTATTTATTGTCAATTATGCATTTAAGCTATGCCAGGAACCTTGTCCCGGTAAACAGTTTCGCAGTCAGACTCATGTCAGGGGTTTTATAGACTAGATTAGTTCGGTTATGCCATGTTAGATGTTCAGAATTGTATAACTAGTATTGGCTCAGCATTTATTATATATTTTCAGACTTATGATTATTTAATCTCTTGTTTTACTCTCACCATGCATGTTTATATCATTTTTGTATTAGCACATGCCCCATGTTGATTCAGCAAGCCATGTGGCTCGCTCGATCATATGCAACAAGGACCCGAGTGCCCTATTACTCCTAGGACATGGCCCAGGGCGTGACAAAAGGAACCCAAGCCCTACCTACCGAGCACCACTAACCATGCTCTCATATCATAATCATAAATAAGAGTGGACCTCGAGGGTCATCAGATGGAAATCTACTAGATCATATGAGAAGTATGCTAAAAAGGGATGAGCCCGAAAAGACATACAGTATCATAATATTGGACAAAAGTGTGCAAGCCGACAAAGCCATCATGGAATACTATAAAAACAAAATGTAGGCCGAACGGGCCATATAATGTCTAACTAAACCATGATTGTCTACAAGCCTCTACTGGAGTATATGACATAAGAAGGTCGGGATAAGGCCCTGCCATACCCGTATGTACACAAAAGTATAACGTACCAAAAACATAACAGCAAATCCGGAACAAGAGGAGTGCTTCAATATCACCTGAACAGCAACCTACAGGGGCAGATCGTCAACGTGTCTACCTGAACCTGCGGGCATGAAATGCAGCGCCCCCAGAAAAAGAGACATCAGTACGTACAAAACACTGAGTATGTAAGGCATGAAAGTAATATCAAAAAGACATAAAAGTACATAGGATGAAATGAAAGCAACATGTATGTGTGAACTGCCTCTGAGGGCCAATGATATGCATAAATGTTGTGCATGCATGAATAGGGGTCATATATATATATATGTGTGTGTGTGTGTGTGTGTGTGTATATAGCGTCTGTCAAGCCTCGGTGGGCATCCCATCATATCATATCGGCCTCTGTGGGCATCATCTTCATCATGTGACCAGCTGATCAGGTGGTAGTGTATATACATTTGCATCAGCAAGTGACTCTAGGAATCATACTGAATCTGAAGAAGGATTTACTGAAACAACATTCTAGAACATGAATTAACATGGAACATCCATAGCTACTAAGAATAGAATCATTATGGAGTAGCGTTACATTTACGTGTCGTTCATAAGGATCAGGCCAAAAGAAGGAAAGTTAGCCTTAATATACCTCAAGTCATCAACACAATCCCACAACAAATCCATTGAACTAGTACTCTAGTCCTATAACAAAGGAAGGCAGTTGCAACCTTAGATTGTACTAGTATATCAAACAATAAATTGATTCTAAAATGAAACGGGTAGCATTTTTCCTATTTTTTAATCATCACAACACATCCAATAGCCAACAATCAACCCAATAACCTCATATGATCCTCTTTAAACTCATATCATCAACATTTAGAGATATACAATAGAACAACCCGATATAGGCTTTGAATATGACACTTATATACTTTCTTCTTCCAATTATACCAAGTATAACAACCCCAACACAATCTCAACATCGACTACAATCCATACAACAAAATTTTTGCTTAAAACCAAATTAACAACATAACTCAAGTTAAATTACATCTCAACATAAACTCAAGTTCATATTTGAACCTTTCTTCCAACTTCTCTTCCTCCAAACCTAGCATAACCATCACCTAAACTCATAAGCATGGAAATAAGATGGAATCTTACCTCAAGAACTCAAAAGCACTTCAATTCTAAGATTACTTCACCTTGAAGTATCCTCCAAAGCTTCTACAAGAAGGAGAAACAAGCTTCAACAATACTTTGAAAACCTTTAGCAGTTGATTCTCACTTTTAATCCTAGATTTCACTTGGGGGTTGATTACATATGTTGGAGAGGGTTCCAGAAGTGTTTGGCGTCTGAGGGAATTGAGATAAAAATAACAGGGGTACAAAATATATAATAAAGAAAGCTGACACTGACTTAAATTTACGGTCCACTTTTACGGATTGTAAAAATTATACGGTCCATATGATTGGACCGTAAAATCTAATCAATGGCTCACACCCTCTGTTATCAATTTTGTAGTGACCCGTTTCCTTGTAATAGTCTTTTTTAACTTTTTGCCCATTTTCCGAGCTCAGTTAGCTCATTTTGACCCGAGAAAACTGTTGACACGCTTTTTGAGTTGTCTAGATTTGATTCGGGTGACTTTTTATAAAAAATGGACTTTAAGCAAAAAATTGTTGACTTTTGGATAAGCGGACTTTTTCAGTAATCTGTCGATTTCGAGAGGTCTGGATGGTCGTTTAGAACTTATGTGTATATCTGTTTCAGTTCCCAGTACACTCAAATGCATTTTGGGACTTGGGTTGGGAAGTTGGTAATGAGGTATCGGGGGTTAACTCAGTCAACAAGACCTTCGTTGGAAATTCCGAGGCCACGAGTGAATTCGTAGCATATTTTTATGTGGGACTGTGTATGTTGTATGTGAGCAGATGGCCTCGGGAGTTGTTTGGGATTTCGATTGAGAATTAGCAAAAATTATTGGGTTCTGGTACCTGGTGTCCGCCGTAGCTGCACTAGTGCCGTCCCAGTGGCACTGATATTGCGGTGGGATAACTGCTGGGGCGGCCAAAACGATTTCTTCCCAAACCGCCCTGACGGTCCTAGAGGATGCTGGGCTGGCGATGCTGTTGCGGCCCCGATACTGCCGTGGCGGTATCGGGCCTTTTATTTCATAACATATGTATTAAATAAGCCCTTAGTCTATCATTTATTCCCATTTCGAAAATAGAGCTCTTGGGGACTGTTCTTGGAGATTATTGGTGAAGGTTCTTGGTGGTAAATTCTCCTAATCCTCTTTACTAATTCCTTGTTCCTAATCATCATAGATTCCTCTTTTCTTAGAAATTCCTTAGTAATGGAAGACAAAACTGGAGTTAATGAATGTTCTATTTAGGCTTATTAATGATGAAATTGATGGAGTTTATGCTAGATTTTGATGAATCTAAGGTTGTTAATCATATCTCTTCCATTATTAGCGTTGAATTCTTGAATTAAAGGTTAGGGTTTATACCCAAAATTGGGAGCTTTACTTGAATTTCGAAGTTGGGTGAATCTTTGATTTAATTTAGTGATTGGTTGATGGGTTTTGATCACCTAGTGTTTAATTTGATATTTTACCCCCGAGTTTCTCGTTTTGCCTTCGTAGGGCCCTTTTTCCCAAATTCTAGGGTTGGTTTTGACCTAAATTGAATAATAGCAATATTAGTGTCGATCTTCATGCTTTCTAGTCTAGATTTCGAATATGCCTAGACTTCCTTGATCTTGAGGTTCAGTGGAAAGGCAAGGCTAAAGAGTGATTGTTGGTGTTTGTTGTTCGGCCATCCAGGTAGGTTATGGCTTACCTTTGGTGAGACTTCGTATAGCGAAGCATATATTTTGATTATATTGTCAGAGAAAGCATGTAAACCTTTGGGCATGAAGTTGGGCTAGATATTGTCTTAGGTTGGGCCCTGTTGCATGATTGGGGCTAGCCACCCCATTGTGTTGTGACTTGATTGATATGTTGTTCCGCTTGATGCCACATCTTGTTAATTAGACATTGGGAACTATTGTTACATCTTGATCATGATATGGTGGTACTTTACTTGACGTTGATACGAGCATAGATTTTCGTATGACCGGTGTAGATGTTGATGATATTGTTGATGTACCCATGTTGGTACTTGTGACATTGATATATTGTTGGCGTACCCATGTTGGTACTTGTGATAGTGGGATATTGTTGGGGCGTACCCCTGTTGGTACTTGTGATATTGAGCTGATTCTTGATGTTTACGCATGCATTTCACTCATTCTCATTCTTCATGTCATACTGTTGAGACATTGTTAGTACTTGGTGAAACATTGTGATGAGCTTGACTAGATTTTAAATGAGAGTGATGTCAGAGTCCGATATCTGATGTTAGTTCCGAAATCGTAGATTGAGAGAGTGCATGGACTCCGCGGGTCCCCCAGGGTGGTGCCTGTGAGAACCCCCGTGGGCAAAGATCCAGGTCTCGTCTGTCTATTGGGCAAAGATTCGAGACAAGTTGCACTTAGAATTCGCGAGTCACCTTGGGTTGTGCTACCGAGACGTCGATACTTCCCTCCGGAGTACATGTGTGCATGGCATTGCATTGCATTGGCATTCATACATCATTGCATTGCATTGCATTGCATTGCATCATGACTTATATTGTGATGATCCGGTGTTATATTTGTTTGACTGATTCGGATTGTGTATATATCAAGACTTGACACACTTGGGTTTAGATGCTTCAACTTAGGTGATGATGGATACTTGTTTCGGTTTGTTGTGACTTATAATTGTTGATTTATCTTCCTATCCTGCTTTATTGTCCAAATTATGTTAGCTATGCTTAGTCGGCCGATGATACCTACCAGTACTGTGATTTTGCACTGATCTACACTTGCTGCATTCTTTTATGAATGCAGAGTACCAGGTTGGGTCTTCCTCCATCTCCCGTGGCTGAGAGTCGCCTTCAGCATTAGCATTGAGTTTCCAGGGTGAGCATGAGTCGTTCTCCTCCTTGAAGACTCCTCTTATGATTATGTCTCATTTTGTTACTCCGAGACATAGACAGATTGATGTATTATTATATTATTCCAGACTTGTATTTATTTCTTAGATGCTCTTGAATGACTTAGATTAGACCCTGGGGGTGTTTCCTTATTTCCGCACTATTTCTATAATATATATATATATATATTATTGTGAGACTTACATAATTATTCCTTCCCACTTGCTTGTTTTATTTATTCATGTCTTTACTTATCGTTGGGTTGAGGGTTAGCTTACCGAGGTGGAAAAATTAAGTGCCCCGTTACACCTCATATTTTCAAAGTAACGCTCGCCAAGTCTAAGTACAAGTACGTGGAATTTTGATCAAGAAAGTTAACCTTGAGATTTAAGGAACGACACAAGTATTAAGCATATTTATGGATAAAGTGATATATGAGATTGTATGCACCTATATTATGGTTATGAGGGTTTAAGATCATGTATAAGAAGTATCGGAAGGATTGGAGGTCGAACGGGTGAAGAACGAAAAATCTGGTCGAACTGGACAGACTTGCCCTATGCATTCGCGAGAGGGACCCGCGTTCGTGATGGCCATAAATGTTCTAGACCATCGCGTTCGCAGAGGTCAATGATTAAGTTGGTTTCCACCGACTTCAACACCCTATATAAGGGTCAAGACCCCTTTTTTTCATGAAAAATATCTCTCTAAGCTCAGCAAACATATAGGGGCATTTATGTCATAAAAAGTGAGAGGTTTGAGTTATTTTGATTAATCGAGGCTCGGGTAGCGCATAATCATGATTATAGTATCGTTCGACGGTGGATATTGAAGATATTACTGTTTTAACAAAAACAAGGTATGAATCTCTCCTTATTAGTATTACTTTTGGTGTAGTTATGGAGATAAAATCGTTAAATAATTGTATAGCGAGTTGGTTAGTTGTGGAAATTGGATAGGCATCGTGTGGGATGTTTCATGGAATATTTTGATATTGATGATGGTGTTGATGATGTTAGTATTGCTATTGTTGTTGTTGGTTGTTGGTATTGCGATTTTGGGCTAGGGATATAAACAGGGGAGATGCTGCCGAAATTTTGGCAGATTCTAGAAAGAGTTAGTTTGAGGGCTTAAGACAGGCATGTGAACATAAGTCTTACAATAGTATAAATTTTCTTGAATATATTTTTGCGAGCCTGGGAGGCCAAGCGTTGAATAATTAAAGTTAAGGCGACCAAAAAGGTATGTAAAGCTACCCTTTCTTCCTTCTTTGGCATGAATTACATAAAATGAACAAACGAAAAACACATGTGACTCCACCGAACTCTAGTTCTCAGTAGTACTGACATAATAGTTGTCTTTGGTCCCCTAAGTGTTAGCTCATCCTATCTATTCTCTAGAATCCCAAATGATGATTCATTTTGTACATGATTGCCCCTAATACTAAGTGTTCTCAAATCGATAATAACTCTTCAGAAGATATCCTGAGATAACATGATTGTGCATTCACAAAAGAGTCTTCATACAGGATTATGAGTTACTAATGAAAGGCTTGGCATTCGTATACATTTTCATTGCATCCTTTCACCGAGTCCCTTACTAAAGGGCCGGGTACGGTATATATGTATTCACTCACCGAGTCCCATAATGGGCCGGGTACGGTATATATGTATTCACTCACTGAGTACCTTACTAAAGGGCCGGATACGGTATATATGTATTCAGTCATCGAGTCCCTTACTAAAGGGCCGGGTATGTTATATATGTATTCAATCACCGAGTCCCTTACTAAAGGGTCGGGTACGGTATATATATATTCACTTACCGAGTCCCATAATGGTCCAGGTACGGTATATATGTATTCACTCACCGAGTCCCTTACTAAGGTACGTTATATATGTATTAACTCACCGAGTCCCTTACTAAAGGGCCGAGTACGGTATGTATGTATTCACTCACCAAGTCCCATAATGGGTCGGGTACGATATATATGTATTCACTCACTGAGTCCCATAATGGGCTGGGTACGGTATATAAGTATGTATATGATTTCACTCACCAAGTCCCATAATGGGCCGGGTACGGTATACAGAGTATATATATGCATGACTCACAACATAAGATACAAATGTATTGGTATTCGTTGATTATCATACTTATCTGCTGTTATCTTTTCACTTAGTCATGATCTTCATTACTGTACTTCATGCTTTACATATTCAGCACATTTTTCGTACTAACCCCCGTTCTTCGAGGGCTGCATTCATGCCCGCAGGTTCAGATAGCTAGGAAGACAGATCGCCTCCTTAGGTTGCTTCTTCAGCTGGATAGCGGAGCACTCTTCTCTTGCTGGAGTTGTCGTCTAGACAGAGTATATGTTTTGATGTATATGGGTAAGGTAGGGGCCCTGTCCCATCCATAGCATGTCCAGTGTGTCAGTAGAGGCTCATAGACGCTTATATTCAGTCAGACAGTGTGGCCCGCTCAGCACATGTTTAGTTACATAGTTTTATCGGGTAGCCTTGTCGGCTTGTACCGCTGTTCAGTTTAGCGATGCATGTATATAAACCTTTTGAGGGTTGTCACCCTCCAGTTTACGACATCTACCAGTCAGCAGACCATATAATGAGCGCCCTCAGGTGGCCCAGAATGAGTATGAGTACGTATGTTATGTATGTTTTGTGGCATCTAGGAGGTCAGCTTCTGGGTGTCCGTCATAGCCCTCCGGTTGGGCTGTGACATGCCTGCACGACTTAGTCAAAATGGGTTGTGACAAATTTACGGTGGGGGTCAGCCAGATATATCGCCCATATACATAACAGTGAAACCCAACTTATCCCGAAGCATTGTCTCATCGATTTGTTTAACCTCTAATCCTCTTGACACGTACTAAGCATGAACTTAAAACCTTGTATGCTCAAGATGAACACGTTTAATCTCATATAACCTCGAAGATAATTTCGCTTTCCGAATCGATAGCAACTAACTCATGAAGACACTTAACATGTGAAAGTACGGGGTGTAACAATTTTGAGTGCGCTAGTGAGTTTGTTGCATATTTTAGGATTAGTTTACATATTTGGTTTATGTCCGGGAGGTCTCCGATGAGTTTCGGATGTTGGGTTGAAGTTTGGAAGTTGTTGAAGTTGCTGGTTTTTGGTGTCTCGCACCCGCGAGAATGGGCTCGTATAAGGCCCTCATATCTGCGAGGGTACAATGATGGTATTGGGCGCCAGATTGGCTATATGACAAGTAATGTGGGCCTACGGACCAGATACTATGATTTGGAGCCTATGGGGATGAGTATTGTGATTGAAAGCCTAAAATGGCTGAGACCTTATTTGATCTAAGAATGGCGGGTTAGTATATGGACTTCGCGAGTCCCCTATGGGCCATGATTCGTTAATGTTAAAATTTGTGTGTACCGAGAGATGGAAAAGGCCTTGCATTGCATTGCATTTCATATCATTGCATATCATAGAATCTCATTGATTACTTGGTTGTGGTCTGTGGAGTTGTTTGCCTGATTTACCTTAATTGCTTACTTAGAAACTTGACAGAATTGTGGATTTGAAGTTTCACTTAGGCTTATAACCTGAGATTATTGTGATTTATTATGATTATTATTACTACGGACTAATAGCGGATAAGTGTAGAAATGGTAATCTTAGGCAAGCCGTCGTCTCAATTTTCATTGGGGTCGATTGACGATGCTGCTGAGTACCCGTTGTTCTTTGTACTCACGCTACATTTGCTGCACTCTTTTATGTCGGTAGATTCCGTACCTGGTACGAGTACTTCTCCAAACTTCGCCGGTCTCTGAGGAGCCAATTTAGAGACTTCGGGGTGAGCTACTAGCAGACTCATAGTACCGGACTCTTAGATATCCCTTATTTCCTGTCTTTCATTTTCGTATTGTCATGTATTTTTGGGATGTATTCCCAAACTTGTATTTCATTTTAGTTTGTTCAGGTACTAGTTACACTAGATTCGGGGATGGTTGCACCGTTAATTTCGCACTTTATGATTATAAGGCTTTAAAGATTTAAAAGTTGACTCGTATGTTTATTCCGCACTTTTTTTTACTTTATTTGTTTTAGTTTGGGTTGTGGATGACTTATTGACTCGGGGGAGTTAGTGCCTTCACGACTTATGTAAATAGGGTCATAATAAATTGGTACCAGAGCCTTAGGTTAATCGATCTCACAAGTAAAAGAACAGTGTCTAGTGGAGTCTTGCAGATCAGTACGATGAGATCCTTACCTATCCTCTAGAGGCTATAGGACATTTAGGGAAAACCCGTTCTTTCATTCCTTATCATGCATGTCTGATTTGGTTGAGGTCTAAGCTTCGTTGTTCCAATCTCTCACTGATGTTGAGGACACATTCTCGGGTTTGTACAAGAGGGGCTGGATTTGACATTACATGGTATGCTACGAGGTGTGTCATCGTGATAAGGACACATGGAAGAACTTCAGATTTTAGCTATGACTTAAAGATTTGATTGAGTGGGACTACGATTCAGATTCTCTAGTTCGACGATATCCTAGGAAATGGGAGGGATGGCACAAATGACTACATGATAGCCAAGTTTCAGCGGTTAGTGACTCCGAAGTCGAATAAGTGCATTTATGGTATAGGATGTGATGGAGAGATGTTGTTGATTCTAGATGGTACGATTAGTGGGATAACCATGTGATAAGCATTATGACTTTGCAGACTACGTTCCAGGGATTTCAACATAACATAAAGATTTCGTGAGATGGAAAAAGGTAGGACTTGTACAAATATTCTTAAGACTAAGGGAAACTTGGACGAACTATTCGAATGGGCGAGGAGAACACTCAATGTGATTATGGAGAGAAGTTGGGAAAGCATATGAACATGGACTGTGACCTTTAAGGATAAGGTATTATGTAGTAGGACTTCATATTAGGGTGCGTGTGAAGAGTTTTTAGTTACTCGACAGAGTAGGGATATAATGAAAGGAATTCGGGTGGATCATTCTCATTATAGGATGAGCACAAGTGTTGGATGTGCTCATCCGACAAAGAGTTATTATGGATGATTAACTTTTATGGGAATAGTTGGGTGTAATCTTTTAGTAAGGGCCGTGTTTGCAGGTTCGATTGATATCTCAAGGATAAAATGACAATGAGGAGTCATTTTGAGCTATGAACTTGTTGATTTTGTGAGACTGCTTTGTTTATGAACTGGTGATAAAGGATCAGAAGTTGATTGGTAAGTTTGACTACATCATAGGCTTCTGGGGGAAATAGTGATCGGTTAATAGAAATATTAAGCTAGCGATGGATAAGTGTGAAGATTTAAATACTTAGAGTTATCAATTGTTGCACCTAACTTAGAGCAGAAATGTGAATTTTTTAAATGTGACTTTGGCTTAACAAGTTCTACGATTAATAGTGGATATTAACTAATTCAAGTCGAGAGTATATTTTAGAAAATTAATTGAGAATCTGTGAAACCAATTTAAACAACAGCAGTGAATTCACCAAAAGTCTTTGGTTATACATAATGGGTCAGTAAACCCATGAACCAAGATGGAAGAACGATTGTCTATTAAGGGATTTTCACAAGGAAACAGGTATGGGCTATATGAGGACGTTGGTAGGAATTTGTGTGTAGTAGTCAAGGATCTCCCTACAACTTATGAACCATTTTAAAGGTGGTTACAGGTTTTACATCGGCAATGATTAATTTTTTGGGATAACCAGGGTTGGTCAGGTACTTTCTGGTAGAAAAGCTTTTTGAAGAATGGTATATGTGATGCGTTTTGACTTAGAGGAACATTCAGTTTTGAGGTTCGACTGGTTTTGAGTAATTCTCTGTTGATGATGATAAAAAACAATCTTGAATGGAATATAGAAATTGAGGATGTAAGATAAAGGCATCTTGTTATCGGCTTTGAAGGATTAAGGTTCATAAGACTTGGATTAGGATCAACATGACTACTTGAATCATGTGCAGGTTATGGTGTCATTATATTGTATCTTTCATATGGGATGTAAAGGTATAACGTGTCACGACCCAACTAGAGGGCCATGACGGGTACTCGGAGCTGGCAACCGAGCACCACTTGCCATGGTTAATTATCATACTCGACCTGACCAATTATAACTTCTCAAAGTAAAACTTACTATGAAATGATCACTACATATCTCCCAAGAATATGTGTGTGTATATATATATATATATATATATATATATATATATATATATATATATATATAAGCCCACGAGGCTATAAAATGATGTACAAAATATAAACTGAAGAAATATCATAACATGTACAACCCTCACATAAGTATCTACGAGGCTCTAACTGGAGTGCGGAACTCATAAGGACGGGACAGGACCCTGCCGTGCCCCAAATATGTACACAAAAGAATATACCAATAAGCGGCAAATCCATAGTAGTGGAGTGCTCCTATACCATCATTAATGCTACGGAACGTACAGCCCGATCCATCATATCATGTATCATATATTGCTGCGGAACGTACAGCCCGATCCATTTATCCATATATTCATTATACATCTATATATTGCCGCGGAACGAACGGCCCGATCCATTTATCCATATATCCCGCATCCGGGACAATATCATAATATGCCAACTTATCAGGTGGTATTCCGTATATAACGCCTGGCCCTTTTTCCCATATCTCATGTATACATACTCATATATCCATATACATCATATACTATACATAGCATGCATGAGAGCCTAAGTGAAAGCTACAACTCTATCAGAGTGACGTAAGGTCGGGAACCTCCGATTACATTATGCAATAATCATCATCGCTAGGTCTCACCTTGAAGGAACTAATATCATGAGGTGAGACAACAACAAGAAATAACATCAATGAAATCATAAAGTTAGGATTATCAAGCTCATAATAGCATCATTATCATCATCATTATCATGGAACATATCTCGTTTCTATCTTATAAGAAGCTCTTAAGAATCATGAACTTTCAACTTTTGGGATGCAAGAAGGTCATGGAGTATATGGAAGGTAGTAATATAAGAGTCATCCCTTAACAAAAGAAAGGGGCTAGCCTTACATACCTTTACGTCTCCTTAACAACTAAGCGTTCTCCTTCCAAGCTCACAACTCTACATTCAAGAGAATTCGTATTACGTTAGACCATTAGAAACATGCTTAAGACTAAACTAAGGCGACTAAAAGCTAACAACAATTGGACAGCATTTCCTTTGTTTCAACAACTTCCTCCATATAATAAACAACTCCTAAATATCAATAATAACACCCATAACATCATAATCAATAAACTTCTTCAAGTTAAACATTATTCAATTCTCACAACGCCCTTTCAAAACCATCCACAACCATAGCTACAACACAACACCATACTCATCCTTCACATAATACTTCCTCAATGATATTAGCATCATTCGTGACAAGATTATACTCATCTCATACTAACAATCATGACTTAACTTACTACTCAAAATACCATTATTTCCATATTTGAGCTCATATTCTACTTTCTTCTCTAATCCAAATCTTTCAACCACTCAATACTTTTAATAACACGAAATAGATGTAAAACTCACTTTTGATCATGTAAGGATGAACTTTGGATGAATATACTTTACTTGAGAGTAGCCCTAACTTCAATACTAATAGAATTCTTGACTTCTATCAACCCTAGAGGGCCTCTTTTTCCCTTAATTCTTTTGATTCTTGGTAATTGGTCCTTGATTTCCCTTAGATTTGTGTTAATATGATGTGGAGAATATTCTAGAGTCTTCAAGACTTGTAGAGAAAGTGGAAACTGAAAAATAAGATCAAGGGTCGTCTATTTATAACTGTAACTGGAAAGTTCCAGCGAGGCGGTTCGACGAGCGGGTCGACCACCCGTCGATGTGTCGACGGTCCATCGACGTGATCCGTTGACTTATGCCTGCAGATCTCTGATTGCATAAACATATGAACGGTGCGCAGCGACGTTCCGTCGACATATCGACGACCCGTCGACACTGACTGATATCTGCAGAATTTCCTGATTCAGTTCAGATTGCATCAATTTGATCTGTTCTACTTATAATCGTGTAAATTACCAAGAATACCTGCTGGTACATTTGTGTACGTGGTAAGACACTCTCTACCTTAACTTTCTCCAACGAGCTTTCTTCTCTTGCCTCAAATGTCTTGAGAATCTTAATTAGAATCATTAAGTATCCCTTCTTACTTGTAGGGACATCATATACACCTTAACTTGTGTTTGTCTATTCACCGCCCAACAACCCGATATTCCTAGGTGTAACACTCTCCCTCCCTTAGGGACATTCGTCCTCGAATGTTAAGTTCTCGGGGATTCTACAAAAAATTAGCCAGAGTTTACCCTGTAATAGGGCACTACCATCCTGTTACAACAACCCAAAATAACATCGCCTCATAGGGCTACAATAGCAGCAAGAAAATATGGCCACATACGACCAAAAACATTAAAAGAAGCATTGCATACCTGGGAACAATGGCGTCTTATCTTGACCATTTTCTGGGGGTGGGAATAAATGCGGATATCTGGATTTCATATCTTCTTCTGCTTCCCAAGTCATTTCCTCTCTGTTGTTGTTTCTCCACAAAACTTTAACTGAGGCTACATCTTTGGTTCTAAGTTTCCGCATTTGCCTATCTAATATGGAAATGGGTACTTCTTCATAAGCCAATTTCTCAATAATTTGAACGTCATCTACTGGCATGATTCTGGAAAGATCTCCAACACATTTACGGAGCATCGACACATGAAAAACTAGATGGACTGATTCAAGTTCTGGAGGTAAATCTAGATCATAAGCTACTTGGCCCACCTTGCGCACAGTTTTATAAGGCCTAATATATGGAGGACTAAGCTTCCCCTTCTTGCCGAATCTCATTAACCCTTTCATTGGCGACACTTTTAGGAATACCCAATCATTGACTTGAAATTTCAAGTTTCGTTAATGATTGTCTGCATAAGATTTCTGACGACTTTGGGCTGTCAATAATCTGTCTCTGATAAGCTTGATCTTTTCCACCGCTTGCTGAATCAATTCTAGACCTATTAATTATGTCTCTCCTACTTCAAACCACCTAATTGGCGATCTACACTTCCTCCCGTACAGAGCCTTATATAGGGCCATCTGGATACTGGAATGATAACTGTTATTATATGCAAATTTGATAAGTGGAAAATGTTCATCCCAATTACCTCCGAAGTTTAATACACATGCCCGTAACATATCTTACAAGGTCTGGATAGTGCATTTCGCTTGCCCATCGGTCTGTGGATGAAATGTTATGCTGAGTCTTACTTGAGTTCTCAAACTTTCTTGAAAGGACTTCCAAACTTTAGCAGTAAATTATGCTTCTCTATCTGTGATAATAGATACTGGGACACCATGAAGTCGCACTATCTGTTTAAGATATAACCTTGCATATCTTCTGCTGAGTATGTAGTCCTGACTGGAAGACAATGAGCTGACTTCATGATTCGGTCAACAATCACCCATATGGAGTCATACTTACGCCGAGAATAAGGCAAGCCTACAATAAAATCCATGTTGATAACTTCCCACTTCTAGGTTGGAATTTCCATAGCTTGCAACAATCCTCCTGGCTTTTGATGCTCATTTTTCACTTGTTGACAATTTGGGCATTGAGCTACAAATTCTGCTATATCTTTCTTCATACCATCCCATCAATATATTAACTTAAGGTCATGGTACATCTTTTTCGCTCCTGGATGGATAGAATACCGGGAGTAATAAGCTTTTCTCAGAATCTGGCGGCGTAATCCCGCAACATCTGGAGCACATAGCCTGCCCCGATACCTGAGAATCCCATCTGCAAAAATCTCAAATGGTGACTTTTCCTTCTGTGGAAGGGCATCTCTATAGTGACTCAACTTGGGATCTTCATATTGGCACTTTTTCACTTCCGTGTCTAAGGATGAAATAGATGGATTGTGAACACAACTCCTGCATTGCTCGAGTTTATTAAGCGGAATCCTAGGCTAGCTAACTGGTGGAGTTCACGGACTAGTTCTTTCTTTTCCGGCTGAACATCACACAGAATGCCCATGGATTTTCGGCTAAGCGCATCGGCTACCACATTTGCTTTTCCGGGATGATATAAAATACTCACATCGTGGTCTTTCAATAGCTCTAACCATCACCTCTGCCGTAGATTCAACTCCTTTTGCTTTAAAATGTACTGGAGACACTTGTGATCTGTATAAATATCAACATGAACGACATAAAAATAATGCCTCCATATCTTTAGTGCATGAATGACTGCAGCTAATTCAAGATCATGGGTCGGATAATTCTTCTCATGTTTCCGCAATTTCCTGGAAGCATAGGCGATAACCCTACCATGCTGGATCAATACACAGCCTAACCCAACACCGGAGGCATCACAATAAACAACATAGCCTTCCGATCCTTCTAGGAGTGTCAAAACTGGGACTGAAGTCAATCTTTCTTTCAATTCCTAGAAACTGCACTCACAAGTATCGGTCCATTGAAATTTTTGCTGATTTCTGAGTTAGCTTCATCAAGGGTGCTGAAATAGAAGAAAATCCTTCCACAAATCTTCTGTAATAGCCTGCTAATCCCAGAAAGCTACAGACTTCTATAGGCGTTGTAGGCCTTGGCCAAGTCTTCCCGGCCTCAATTTTCTGGGTATCAACCCGAATACCGTCAGCTGAGATAATATGGCCCAGAAAAGTTACAGAATTCAACCAGAACTCGCATTTTGAAAATTTTGCATATAATTCTCGAGTCTGAGGAATTCCAAGGACAATACGTAGATGATCTGCATGCTCTGCTTCTGACCGGGAATATATCAGCATGTCATCAATGAACATGATTACGAATAGATCTAGGAAAGGCCTGAATACATTATTCATCAAATTTATGAACACTGCCAGAGTGTTAGTCAACCCGAATGATATTACCCGAAATTCGTCGTGACCATATCTGGTCCTGAAAGCAGTCTTCGGAATGTCTTTTTCTCTAACTCTCACTTGATGATATCCTGACCAAGATCTATCTTTGAAAACCACTTAGCACCCTGCAATTGATCAAACAAATCGATTCTCGGAAGTGGATACTTATTCTTTATCGCCACCTTGTTCAATTGCCTATAGCCAATGCACATTCTCAAGGAACTATCTTTTTTCCTTACGAACAAAACAGGTGCTCCCCATGGCGATGAACTGGGTCTAATAAATCCTTTCTCGAGAAAATCCTTCAGTTGTTCATTTAGTTCTTTCAATTCTGCAGGAGCCATTCTGTACGGAAGAATAGATATAGGTTCGGTGTCCGATAGCACATCAATAGAAAAATAAATCTCCTTTTCCGGTGGAAGACCTAGAAGTTCATCTGGAAATACATCTGAAAACTCATTTATTACCGAAACAGATTGAAGAGTTGGTGGCTTTGCTTCGGTGTCATGAACTCGGACTAAGTGATAAATGTAGCCTTTTGCAATCATCTTCCTCACTTTGAGATAGGAAATAAACCTACCTCTTGGAGACATTGTATTACCTTTCCATTCAAGCATTGGTTCTCTTAATAATTGGAATCGAACCATTTTTGTTCTACCGTCCACGTTACCATAAAAAGAAGCCAGCCAATCCATGCCCATAATCACATCAAAATCCAATATTTCCAGCTCAATCAAATCAGCTATAGTCTGACGATCACATATCACAATCGCACAATTTCTATATACTTGTCTCGCTATTACCGGGTCACCAACAGGAGTAGACACCTCAAAAGGTTTGATTAGCTCGGATTTTACCCCAATACGACACGCAATATAAGGAGTGATGTACGACAAAGTAGAACCTAGGTCAATCAATGCATAAACGTCATGAGAAAATACGGATAATATACATGTGACAACGTCAGGGGAGGACTCAAGATCTTATCATCCGGCTAAGGCTTAAATACGAGGCTGAGGGCCACCTGAACTGGATGCTACCCCTCTGCCCCTGCCACGACCTGCTGAAGTTTGGGGTGTACGGATGAAGAAGAACCTGCTATTGATCCTATGGGCTGAGCCCTATCTCTATCATTCCTCAACGGACAATCACGTATCACGTGACCAACCCGACCGCAGGTATAACAAGCACCCGAACCTTCGCGCCACTAACCGGAATGTGGCCTGCCATACTAAGTATAACGTGGTAAGAGTAGTCTTATCTGGCTGGAATCACCTCGGTACAGAGAACCTAAAACTCTCGAGCTCTGACTCGATCCTGAATAAATGGGATGGTCAAATATCCTGCCCGCAAACCGAAGAGGTGCACTAGTCGCCGGCTGGCCTGAATACCGGGAATACTATTGCCTCTGACCCCCTCTATGCTCACCACCAGTACCGGCAGATCTGACCCTTTTACTATGCCCTCTATCAATATCGTGCTCACCCCTTTGCAGTTGTTTTTTCTCTTCCAAATTTTGGGCGTGGGCCTGAATACGGGAAATATCCATCCTGTCCTGAAGTGAAGTTGTCAAGCCATCCTTGATCAAATATTGCCCTAAGCCACTCACAAACTGATGTACCCAGTCCCCCATATCGGCTGCCACGGTCGGGGCATACCTAGCCAACAAATTGAAACGGAGACTATACTCCCGAGCACTCATATTTCCTTGCTTTAAATTCAAAAACCTATCAGCTCGAGCCCTTCGAACCTAGGATGGTAAATAATGGCGGATGAAAGCATCTACAAACTCCTGCCAAACCGGGGGAGGTGCATTTTCCCTTCTTGAAGATAACCAATTATTATACTAAAGAACGGCGACATCCCTCAACCTATAGGACGCCAACTCCACTGACTCGGTATCAGAAGCATGTATTATTCTCAGCGTCCTCAACATTTCATCTATAAAACCTTGTGGGTCTTCATCCGGCTTTGACTGAAAAAATTCTAGAGGATTCAAACTCATAAAATCACGGGCTCTGGCACTAGCTGCTCTGTCACCTGGACCCGCACTCTATCGCTGAGCTTGGGCAGCAACTACCTGGGTCAATAACTGAATAGCCTCGGTCATCTGTTGGCCCGAATGACCCGGCAGAGGAATTAGAGGAATTGTATTTGGAGTTGAGGCCTCTTCATGCTCCTCTAAAATAGGTGGAGTATGGGAAGTATGAAATGGAGCCTCATTATGGGACTCACCCTCCTCTATTTCCGGTGGCTCCTGTTCAACCCGCCTTCCTGTCACAGTCTTGGCCTTCTGGGCGGCTGTTGCTTTCCTCTTCACAGGCATAGCTGAAATCATAACGCACAATTAGAGAGAAAAGAGGAATCTTACATTATAGCTCTAGCGCACGATCTATGAAGAAAAAAGACGGTCATTATTCCGAAATGTCCCGCAGCCTCTTGTTCAAAAGTGTGGCACACTTCACACCCATAAACAAGACTCTACCGGACACGACTCGTAGACACACCCTAGGACGGAACTGCTCTAATACCACTTTTGTCACGACCCAACTAGAGGGCCATGACGGCTATCCAGAACTGCCTACCAAGCACCACTTGCCATGCTTAATTATCACACTCGACCTGACCAATTATAACTTCTCAAAGTAAAACTTACTATGAAATGATCACTACACAGCTCCCAAGAATATGTGTATACATATGTATAAGCCCACGAGGCTACAAAATAATGTACAAAATATACACTGAAGAAATCTCATAACATGTACTACCCACACATAAGTATCTACGAGGCTCTAACTGGAGTGCAAAAATCATAAGGGCGGGACAGGACCCCGCCGTGCCCCAAATATATACACAAAAGAATATACCAATAAGCGGCAACTCTAGAGTAATACAGTGCTCATATATAGCTACTGATAAAGCTCCTAAGCGTCTGTGCCATCTCCCTGTCTACCTGTGGGCATGAACGTAGCGTCCATAAAATAAAAAGGATGCTAGTACGAACAATGTACTTAGTATGTAAGGCATGAATAATAACATCATAAAGAAGTAAGAAAACATGAGATAAGGAGATAACCCGTACAGCTAGCCTCTAAAGGCGGATATCATGCATGTTAACTTTCTTTAACATTTTTCATACATACATTCATATATATATATATATATATATATATATATATATACCATCATTAATGCTACAGAACATACAACCCGATCCATCGTATCATGTATCATATATTGCTGCGGAACGTGCAGCCCGATCCATTTATCCATATATTCATTATACATCTATATATTACCGCGGAACGAACGACCCGATCTATTTATCCATATATCCTGCGTCCGGGACGATATCATAATATGCCAACTGATCAGATGGTATTGCTTATATAACGCCTGGCCCTTTTTCCCATATCCTATGTATACATACTCATATATCCATAGACATCATATACTATACATAGCATACATGATATCCCAAGTGAAAGCTACAACTCTATCGGAGTGACGTAAGGTCGGAACCTCCGATTACATTATGGAATAATCATCATTGCTAGGTCTCACCTTGAAGGAACTAATATCAAGAGGTGAGACAACAACAAGAAATAACATCAATGAAATCATAAAGATAGGATTGTCAAGCTCATAATAGCATCATTATCATGGAATATATCTCGTTTCTATCTTATAAGAAGCTCTTAAGAATCATGAACTTTCAACTTTTGGGATGCAAGAAGGTCATGGAGTATATGGAAGGTAGTAATATAAGAGTCATCCCTTAACAAAAGAAAAGGGCTAGCCTTACATACCTTTACGTCTCCTTAATGACTAAGCATTCTCCTTCCAAGCTTAAGACTAAACTAAGGCGACTAAAAGCTAACGACAATTGGACAGCATTTCCTTTGTTTCAACAAATTCCTCCATATAATAAACAACTCCTAAACATCAATAATAACACCCATAACATCATAATCAATAAACTTCTTCAAGTTAAACATTATTCAATTCTCACAACTCGCTTTCAAAACCATCCACAACCATAGCTACAACACAACACCATACTCATCCTTCACATAATACTTCCTCAACAACATTAGCATCATTCGTAACAAGATTATACTCATCTCATACTAAGAATCATGACTTAACTTACTACTCAAAATACCATTATTTCGGTATTTGAGCTCATATTCTACTTTCTTCTCTAATCCAAGTTTTTCAACCACTCAATACTTTTAATAACGTGACATAGATGTAAAGCTCACCTTTGATCATGTAAGGATGAACTTTGGATGAATATACTTTACTTGAGAGAAGCCCTAACTTCAATACCAATAGAATTCTTGACTTCTATCAACCCTAGAGAGCCTTTTTTTCCCTTAATTCTCTTGATTCTTGGTAATTAATCCTTGATTCCCCTTGGATTTATGTTAATATGATGTGAAGAATATTCTAGAGTCCTCAAGACTTGTAGAGAAACTGGAAACTGAAAAATAAGAGCAAGGGTCGTCTATTTATAGTTGGAATTGGAAAGTTCCAGCGAGGCGGTTCGACGAGCGAGTTGACGACCCGTCGACGTGTCGACGGTCCGTCGACTTGCTCCGTTGACTTACGCATGCAGATCTCCGATTGTAGAAACATATGAACGGTGGGCAACGACAGTCGGTCGACATGTCGATGGCCCGTCGACACTGACTGATGTCTGCAAAATTCCCTGATTCAGTTCAGATTGTGTCGATTCGATCCGTTCAACTTATAATCCTGTAAACTACCAAGAATACCTGCTGGAACATTTGTGTACGGGGTAAGACACTCTTTACCTTAACTTTCTCCAACGAGCTTTCTTCTCTTGCCTCAAATGCCTTTGGAATCTTACTTAGAATCATTAAGTATCCCTTCTTAATTGTAGAAACATCATATACACCTTAACTTGCGTTAGTCTAATCACCGCACAACAACCCAAAATTTTTGAGGTGTAACGTAAGATATGATTGAGGAAGTCTATGGACAATTTGACTTAGTGTATGGCAAGTGCCAGCAGGACTTTATGATTAAAGATTGATGCAAAGGTAACTTGTGTAATACCAAGATGGGTATTTTCATGGCATTCTTCAAGGGAAAAGCTAGAGTTTATTAATAAAGGGAAATCTCTACGATGGACAATTAGAGTCACACTTCCGAGGTTAAACTATATCAGTGGTAGTATACTGTGTCGAAGTGATGGATAGGTAGTTTGGTGGAGTTTTCCAAATATGAATGTCTTGAGAGTATTTGTAGAGGCTAAGGCTCATGGATTGTAAGATTGATACTTTTGGATTTGCTAAAGATGTAATAAGTATTGTACTCTGAGATTTTATGGTTGTGAAAGGTGAAGTATGGGGTTATAGGCCTTACATTGGGAATTTCAAGGTGATGAGTCAGTTTAGTGGAAGTACAAAGGGAAAAGTTCGATGAAATTAGATTCTATGAAGCTTATCGTGTTTGGGCGACTAGCGTGGGTTGACGGACATGAAAGAATTAAAATCTTAAGGTATAGTTCGTCGGTATTTAGTTGACGACTTAGGCAAACTTTAGCCTTTTTGAGGTTGGGAACTACTGTGCGAGGTTGAGTATTCAGGAGCTGCGGGTTAGAATGGGTCACCATAGACTTATGAAAGGCTTATTGTTCACTTTATAAAGATGTGGAGACAGTTCGGATGATTTCTGGAGAATTACGGTTCATGTCTACTCATGTAAAGCTGGGTGACTTACGGTTATATTTCCGGAAAGATTTATGGCTATTCGAGTAACCCATATTTGAATATCTGATGGATTTCGGTTCGAGTTAGAGGTATGGCAGGTTTACGTATCATTGCTAGAGTTCACAAGAGATTTGATGATATTTTGTCGATGGTGATGATATGGACCAATTCCAATGGTCTACGAAGATATTTGGTAATGTCTTGGAGGAGGTACAAATGATTATAGGAAGTCTTTGGAGTGATCATTTGACTCTTTATAAGAATTGGCACGGCAAGTTAATCACTCGGATGATGAGCATAGTATGTTATTCGAAGGACTGAGAGGATTTGGATGTTGAGTGTTGACTCAGTAGTTTCAGCTCATCGAAACGGGACTGTTAGATTTGAAATGTGCAAAATCGGCCTTGGATAAGGTCAGTCTTGGCGGAAATGCTTAGAATTGACTCACTACAAGCATGAATCCTTTTCTGGTCATATGGACATATGATTCAGGCTCATGATGTGTGACAACGTGATTCCTACAAATTCTTGGTACAAAAGATGGCTTTAGAAGGTGTGGAATAAATATAAGTGGAATTAGAGTACTTTACAAGTATGGTTCGATAATGGATGATGGTTTCAGTTAAAAGATTGTGGAAACCATGAGGATAATTATGGAACCAATCAATTGCATCCAGAGTTAAGGTTATAATCAAAATCAGGTATTTCAAGTGAAGCCGAATCGAATGTGTGAGGATTAGACTATTGGGCTAAGTTAAAGGAAGATTTGGCGAAATAAGCGGAGAAGCAAATTGCTATGGACTTGTGGTAGGATTACCATGGACGTTGGAAAATTTGATGCTATTTGGGTCGTTTTGGGCCGTTCGACTAAGTCAATTCATTTGTGCCAATTCAAAATAATTACAATGCAGAGAAGTTGGCCAGAATCTACATCCGAGAGAAGTTTGTTTTGCATGAGGTGCCGTTTCTATCATTTCGGATCGAGGCACACAGTTTACTTCTTATTTTCGGCGTTGCATGCAGAAAGAGTTGGGTACTCCGGGGGAGCTTAGTACATCATTTCACCCTCAGACTGATGGTTAGTCGGAGCATACTATTTAGGTCCTTGAGGATATGTTGCTGGCCTGTGTCATTGATTTTGGTGGTCATTATATTAGCAAAAAGTCATATGTGAAGTTTTGATGATTGACAAGGTAAAGAGTTGGAACAAGAAAATCAGCTTACAAGGCATGATGAAAACCAATCTAAAGCAGATTCAAAAAATGACAAGCAAGAAAGCCCAGTGAATTAACCAGGTCCAAAGACATATAGGTCAATACAGACAAGCACAGTCTAAGAGAAGAGAATGTAGTAGCCTGGTCACAGAGATGTTCAGTGTATGACATGTTTCGATCTATGAATAGAACAATTGAACAATGCAGCAAAAGCAGAGAAGATGGGGAGATGATGACTCAGTCAAAGGTGCAGTTGAATGAAAAAGTAGAACAAGCATGACAACATGTTCTATACAAAGGAGTCATCGAGTACAATGGAGGAATGATCCAGCAGTGAGGAGAGGTGAAGTGACTCAGACTCAGAAGACAATGTTCAGAAGGAAGAAATTGTTCAGCCAAAGAGTTTGCAGACAAAGCATGTGAATCACGTTAACAGAAGAACCAAATCTGCAAACATGTTCCATCACAGAGCAAGAACGAAATCAGAAGTCAAAGAGTGAGTTGAGGTAGAAGACATAATTTATTCCTGTAATGACTAAATGCATGAAAAAGCAGACAGACACAGAGCTACACATGATCAATGAAATAGGTCTGTCAACATGTTCAATCATCCATACCAAAAGCAGACTCTAGAACAAGTCAAAAGTATGAACGTGAAAGGGATGATGAAACAGGTTTGAGAACATGTTCTATCTCATATAGTGCGGAGATTCTGAGGCAGATGAACTATGTGGATGAAACAGGTTCCTGAACATGTTCCAGGGCAAGTCCTACATCAACTAGGATTTGCAGAATTATGAAAAGAATTTGGCGGTCAAATATGAAAGATTCCTTGCCATATTTTTAGGGATTAGTAAGCCTCGTACTCGTATTAGGAGCAGACTCAACAAGGCAAGAATCCAAATACAACACAAACCCTACGTGCATGTCATTGACTAACTAGGAAAGGCTTTTGTGTTAACCGACCTGCAAAGCATACTGTTATAAATACCCAGGTCTTTACAAGAAGAAGTTTTTGCACCCACAAAGAGTGAGATCAGAATATTCTGTTGTCAAAAGATATATCCAGCATCTTCAAGAGTCTGGGGTTACGTCCTTATTATATAGAGAAGGATCGATGGAGTTGTTTTACTGAATAATTTTTTCCAGTTCTGAAGCCTAGACTTGTGTATTAGGTTTGTGCTATCAAGTTGTATCTTTATCTGTTTAGTAAGAAGCATTAAAGTAGATACAAGCGTCGTAACTTCAAGTTAGAGTCTAGCTTAAAGATAGCTTGCTAGTCAAAGGTTGGGTAGCAAGGCTGTTGTAGTTGGAGTTAGATTACAGAGGTTGTAATTTTAACTTGAAATTGGCTCATTATTATAGTGAAGTTGGGGAAATCCTACAGATCTGTAAGTCGTGGTTTTTATCACCTTTTGAGCAGGGTGGTTTCCATGTAAATATCGTGTGTCCTTTACTTACATCTTGATTAAACTCTGCAAGACTTTAGTATAGAACATGCAGAGTAACATATTCCATCCTATAATTAAAAACTGGATACAACATAGGATAGGAAGTAGGTTGTGCAACCTAACAAGTGGTATCAGATCAGGTTCTCCACAAGGAGGTTAACACCTCAGGAGAAGATCATGGTGAGTGTAGCACAACCACTAAGGAAGCAGTAAGTAAACCTCAAGCTCATCAATCAAGATCTTAAAATGAAGGCGAGAAACAAAAAGGAAAAACTTACTGCCAACACACAGAACGAAGGATGCTTCACGTACAAGAAGGCTGATCATAGAATCAGAGATTGCCCACTATGGGAGATTGAATGGAAGAGAAAAAAAAAGCAGAAAAATAAAGGTTGAGGGATCCGCTCAATGATAAGAAGAGAAACGATAGTATTGAAGAGAAAGAAAATCCCTCAATACTCCAAGCTGATGAGGAGTCAAACTCAGGAAAGGACTCAAGGTTAAATATTCTTGATCTAAAAGACAAGTTAGACCACTTTTCTTAGGAGAAACTCATATCTCTAATGATCACTCTCTTGGATGAACATCATGACGTGACCACAAATAGAGTTGAGTCGTTTAATGCTCTCTCCAGACTGAAAAATGAGTTTATGAAAAGTGTAGCTAAAGGGAAAACCAATCCCTAAAAGAACAAGTCACTCAACTAAGCTCCACAGTCATAGCTCTCCAATTAAATTTCTGGATTTAATTGTCAAAACCAAAGCTATCAAAATTAGTAACAACTTATTCGAAGTTGAAGCTAACTTGAAAAAGACGAGAAGGGAGTTGCACGAAGAAAGGGAGAGCACTAGCAAGATCAACTTGAGATTAGTGAAAGTAGAAGTGGATCTGGATCTGGAAAAGGCAAATCATTGGACGCAATTATTTTCACTACTCTCATTCCCACCTATCGGAAGTACAAAAAGGTCAACTTAACGAGGGTATAATATAGTCCTAAATTAGGAAATCACAAGGAGAACTACTTAGATTGTCAACAGGGCAGAAAAAGGGTTGAAGAACAAGTCCTTAAAAGAAGTGCTAGGATGGATAAAGAGGAGATTAACTAACTCTGGTGTTCAAAGAAAAGGGCCCAATACCACATGGGTTCCTAGAACTAACCCTTGATTGTTTGCAGGCAAGAGGAGCAAAAGAGCAAGCCACAATAATATATGAATAGTACTTGCTCAAGACAGAAAAAAAAAATCATAAGAAAATTCTGCTCTCTTAAAATAGAGAAAAGAACAACAACAACAACAACAACAACAACAACAAGCCCAGTATAATCCCACCATGTGGGGTCTGGGGAGGGTAGAGTGTACGCAGACCTAACCCCCACCTTGAAAGGTAGGGCGGTTGTTTCCGAAAGACCCTCGGCTCAAGAGAGGAAAACAAGACAAAAGGTCAGATAGGACCAAGCATATCGAAAACAATATGAAAACAAGGAATAACAAAAGCGAGAAAGTCATGGTAGAACATTCCGGAAAGAAATGAGCATTAACTACTATAGATAAATAAGCTAACCAAAGTATAACGGCCCAACAAAATAAGCAACAATCAAATGCAGAAATCAAATGGCAATAAACAAATGAGCAAAACTACAACTACTATGGTGAAAGGATAAGCCACCTAGCCTTCTATCCTAATCTGAGGCCTCCACAACCTCCTATCTAAGGTCATGTCCTCGGGGAGCTGAAACTGTGCCATATATTATCAAATCACCTCTCCCCAATACTTCTTCGGCCTCCCTTTACCTCTCCTGAAACCGTCCATAGCCAACCTCTCACACCTCCGCATTAGAGCATCTGTGTCTCTCCTCTTCACATGCCCAAAACATCTCAGCCTCGCTTCCCGCATCTTCTCCTCCACCAATGCCACTCCCACCTTATCTCGGATAACTTCATTCCTAATTCTATCCCTCCTAGTGTGCCCATATATCCACCACAACATTCGTATTTTCGCGACTTTCATCTTCTGAACGTGAAATTTCTTGACTGGCCAACACTCCGCCCCCTACAATAAAGTCGGTCTAACCACCATTTTGTAGAACTTGCATTTAAGATTTGGTGGCACTTTCTTATCACACAACACTCCGGAGGCGAGCCTCCATTTCATCCACCCTGCACCAATACGATGTGAAACATCGTCGTCGATATCCCCATTTCCCTGTATAATGGACCCAAGATACTTGAAACTTCCTTTCTTTTGAATGGCCTGGGTACCAAGCCTCACTTCCTTGTCAGCCTCATGTTGTAGGCCACTGAACCTGTACTCTAAGTATTCTGTCTTGGTCCTACTCAATTTAAATCCTTTAGACTCCAACGTCTGTCTCCAGCCCACCAGCTTATCGTTAACTCCGTTGCGAGTCTCGTCAATCAGGACTATGTCATCCGCGAACAACATACACCAAGGCACCTCACCTTGTATTTGTCGCGTCAATTCATCCATCACCAAGGCGAATAGAAACGGGCTAAGAGCTGATCCCTGATGCAACCCCGTCAGAATAGGGAAGTGCTCCGAGTCTCCTCCTACCGTCCTTACCCTGGTCTTAGCTCTATCATACATGTCCTTTATCACTCTAATGTACACCACAGGTACACCTTTAGCCTCCAAGCATCTCCATAGGACCTCTCTTGGCACTTTGTCGTAGGCCTTTTCTAGGTCAATGAATACCATGTGCAAGTCCCTCTTCCGCTCCCTATACTGCTCCACCAATCTCCTTACAATATGAATGGCTTCTGTAGTCAAGCGCCCCGGCATGAATCCAAACTGGTTCTCTGAAATAGACACACTTCTCCTCACCCTCATTTCCACCACCCTTTCCCACACTTTCATAGTGTGACTTAGCAGTTTGATACCTCTATAGTTGTTGCAGCTTTGAATGTCTCCCTTGTTCTTGTACACGGGAATCATTGTACTCCACCTCCATTCTTCCGGCATCTTCGATGTCTTGAAAATGACATTAAATAACCCAGTCAGCCACTCCAAGCCTATCCTGCCTGCATTCTTCCAAAATTCCCCAGGAATCTCGTCGCTGAAAAAGAAAGTTCAGTCGAAAAAGGCAATCAGATAGGGGGAATATGGGGTGAAACAGGTAGATGAACCTGGTATGTGAACTAAAAGGAATATACTACAAAGAGACAGGGGGAATAAACGAAAAAATTATGAAGAAAAATCAGTTGCACTAAGAGGATGATGACAGAGTGGAGACAAGTGATGAGAAGAAGGAAAGGGTGAGAGCACTTATTAAGAAGAAGCTACCAGAAAGGGAAGAACAAATCCAAGTGATCACGAAACAGGTTGAAAAACTTGCTCTATCAAGAAGAATGAAGACTGTCAACTGGAACAAAGAGTTCAATCTGATCAAGCGAAGTGCTACAGTGATTCAAATTCCCACTAGAATTGTCACACCCTTTTTTCGCGTCTGAAGGACACGAGTTTTATTATTAAAGGGTTTTTCCAATTGAAGTGACGGTTTTGAAAAGGGATTATTTATTTACGGAGTTGCCGCTTGAAATTGAGTTTTGGTGTTCCAAGTCACCTTATGAATCCCTAATCAAAAGGAAATGAATTTTTTATTATTGGTTTGCGAAAACAAAAGACTGGGTAAGGAATTCTGTTGACCAGGGAGAAGGTGTTAGGCATTCCCCGAGTCCCGTGGTTTTAGCACGGTCGCTTTTATTAACTAATATTCAGCTTCACTAAATTTTAGATAAAATGCATATGAGCCTTGAAATACTTATGCCCCGCCCTTTTAATCGCTTTTAAATTTGTTTTATTTTATTAATGTATGATGTACTGGTAGGAGTGCTTTCCAGCCTTACCACGACTTTTAGATCTGTATATCACGCCTTTGGGGGCATTTATGGACGTTCTCACTTCCCGTGCCTAAATAAGCATCTAGTGTACTTATAAAGTCTATCCATCCCAATTAATACGGCTTCGAATATGGTAAGTAAATTTTATTTAAAACAATTCATTGGTAGCAGCGCTTTCCGAATTATCGTCAATTATCACTTAAATTAATTAATTAACTTCTAAATTCTTTTGATTCGGGTCGTAACTCAACAAACTCTCTTTCAAGTATCTCTATTAACAACAGGTTTTGAAGCCATACGTAACCCATCTCGCTCCCTTACAAATGTTTTTACCATTCTTTTCTTTTATACTTGACAACAGGGTTTGAAAATATTCGCACCCCGTCTCGCCCATCTCACAATTAATTAGTCAGGCCGAGGAAAATTTAAAAATCAACAGCAAACCAAAATAGGTAGTCTAACAATGGAATCTAAACAATATTATTGCCTAAATTTAAATATCCAATCATGCAAACTCAAAGGGCCATTCTCAAAATATTAACACTCATTTACTGGCACCAAAAAGAATACGATGCAAACAGTAAAATATTTATATCCCTATCAAACTTAATTGTTTCCACAAAACAAGAAACCATGCTGAGAACCCAATCCCCTTATCAAGCCAAAGAAGTAAATTTATAACTTATCAAATAATCGAACACGATTTCTAAATATTAGCCCACGTTGCATATGTTTTCAACCATTTGCTCGCTTAAATCATGGATCAATAGAGAACGTTTTTAGTCTAAAAAAAAGATTCTCAATTTTTCATGTTTTCAACAAACTCAACTCATGCTTGTTAAATTTGAAACTCTCATGCTAATAATCAAATTAATCAGTGTAAAGAAATTAGCAATCCACCTCAAAATGAAGCTAACATGCCAATGCATTAAAGGTAGTAATCGAATCCAATCAGAACTAATAACGGAATCTCAAAGAAATGCATTCATTCGTGGTATATTTAAAAGCAATGGAGTAAAAGATGGACCTTTAAGGGAGTAAAGGCTTCTTCAATATATTAATATCGGACCCAAGGGTTGGATTACAGTGAAAAACAAAAGCACGCCAACCGTACTTGAAAATAGGACTGCTCACCGGAGTTTGACGAACCTCACTAAATCCGAGACTGGTGATTTCTCGGACTGTTTGGCTGGGTATCAATGGTGTTTCGAAAGACTGTGTTCAGCTGGATTTTGGTATGGTAGTGTAAACAGCATGATTTTGTTTGATATTTTATGGTGAATGAAGAACGTGAGATGAACTTTTCTCTTTCTTCGAATGAATTGCGGCTGCTCTTTGTGATGTGTGTCCATCCTTTTTGTCTAGATCTCTATAATTAGATATTTATATGGTGTCTGGTCTACGATTTCAAGTGTGTTATTCCTTTTTTTTTTCCCCCAAAATGTCCATATGAATAAAAATATCTTGAAGGATGAAGGAAATATTCCCTTCTCAAAATGGAATGTGTTTTTTTTGTGTGGATATGGTGGAATTTTGCCAAGTGACGGGCTATCATTAGTTCAATTTTTCTTTTTCTTTTGATTAAATAAAAACACCAAGATAAAATATTAATCAACTACTTTTAAATCAAAAAATAAGAAAAACTTAAATCATTACACTAAGGAAAAGTTTAAAAGGTAATTAACTGAAAAAAACTAGATTAAAAGAAACCCTTTATTTTTTATTTTTTTTGTTATTTTTCTTTCGTTAAAACATAAAACTTGTACTCTAAAAATAGTGAATATTTTTTACTTCCATAAATAAGCCTACCGAATAAAATAGAATAATCGACAAATTGAAATTAAAATTAAAAGAAATATTTAGACACTAGAAGGTGAAACACCCCAGGAAAGGTCAAAAATCATTTGTCTACAGGAATAACAACAAAGAAGGAAATCAGAGGACTACAACATGTTATGTAGTATACAAACATTGTAAAAGGTTCCTTCATTGTTTAAATTGAAGCATTGATTAAGAAAGGGTGAAAAGGAATAATTATATGCACTGTAATGCTATGCAAGTCATGCAATGCGATGGCCAGTATCTCAACCTGTACATACATGCTCTAGACGGAATCTCGACGTCTCGGCTGTCATGACCCGCGGGGGACCCATGTTGTCCATGTACCAGTCACTCCGCATAAAACCTAGAGGTGACTTTCATCTTTCACTTTCATAAAACCAGCCACTCCGCACAAAGCACTACTAAAAAACTGGCAAAATTCGATGGACAAAAAATCGACGGACTGCGTCTCTTTGAAAATCCGACGGAAAACCGACTCAGTGCGTCGGTTTTGTGTATTTCTATTTTATTTTTATTTTTTTAATTAAAAAACCGACGGACAACGTCGGTTTTTTCCGCAAAATTTTGAAATTATATATCCGCCAAAAAACAACCGACGTCCCACGTCGGTTTTATTAAAAAATAAAATAATAATAATATAAAACGGACGGACGACGTCGGTTTTATTTTTAAAAATATTTTAAATAATATGCAATTCAATTTGTTTATTAAAAAAAATAATAAACAATTTAAAAAAAAATGGGTCAAATCTGGTCAAACGTGCCGGAAAAACCGACGGACAGGGTCGGTTTTGTCCGTCGGTTTTTCTTTAAAAACATTCCAAACGGGTTTTCATACCCATTTCTTCTCCTCTTCCCAATTAAACTCCCATTCCCCTCAAACCCTAGCTACCCGCCGCCCCCCTCCCCTCCGCCCAGCCCCGCCGCCCATTTCCCCGCCGCCCAGCGCCGCTGCCTGAGCAGCCCATCCCCACCAACCCTAGACCCGTTTTGAAGTTAATTAATTGAGGTTAGTTTCTCTTAAATTAGGGCTTTTAAAATTCTTTCAATTTTAGTTTTATTTGTAGATTTTAGGCCCAATGTTAATCTATTTAGCTTTGTTAAACATCATTTGCAATGTTATTAATGTTGAATTTGTGAAAAAAATGTAAACTTTATTTGACTAGTTTAGTTGTCATTTTTTTTTTTTTTGACTTGAGATTGTGCTATATTTCATGTTCTTTGTCAATGTATTTGTGTTAGCTTAGTTATCATTCTTTGTAATATTATTGATGTTGAATATGTGCAAAAATGTATACTTTAATTATTTGACTAGTTTTTTTTTTTTTTTTTGGATTGTGCTTTTTGTTAGAATTCCACAAGTTATTAGAATTGGTTGAAATTGTGCTTTTCAAAGTTAGAATTATTAGGTTATAGTATTTCTATAACCTCAATACTAAAATGTAGATTTTATTTCTCTAGATTTACTTTTCAATTTTTAGAATTGGTTGGAATTGTGCTTTTCAAAGTTAGAATTATTAAGTTATGTTAGAATTATTAAGTTATAATATTTCTATAACCTCAAAACTAAAATGTAGACAATATTTGACTAGATTTACTTTTCAATTTTTAGAATTAAAATTAGAATCCATAAGTTATTAAAGTTAGAATTGTTATTGAGAATTCAAAGTTAGAATTGGTTGGGATTGTGCTTTTCAAAGTTAGAATTATTAAGTTATAATATTTCTATGACCTCAAAACTAAAATGTAGACTTTATTTGACTAGATTTACTTTTCAATTTTTAGAATTAAAGTTAGAATTGTTATTGAGAATTCAAAGTTAGAATTGGTTGAGATTGTGCTTTTCAAAGTTAGAATTGTTAAGTTATAGTATTTCTATAACCTCAATACTAAAATGTAGATTTTATTTCTCTAGATTTACTTTTCAATTTTTAGAATTGGTTGAAATTGTGCTTTTCAAAGTTAGAATTATTAAGTTATGTTAGAATTATTAAGTTATAATATTTCTATAACCTCAAAACTAAAATGTAGACTTTATTTGACTAGATTTACTTTTCAATTTTTAGAATTAAAGTTAGAATCCATAAGTTATTAAAGTTAGAATTGTTATTGAGAATTCAAAGTTAGAATTGGTTGGGATTGTGCTTTTCAAAGTTAGAATTGTTAAGTTATAGTATTTCTATAACCTCAATACCAAAATGTAGATTTTATTTCTCTAGATTTACTTTTCAATTTTTAGAATTGGTTGGAATTGTGCTTTTCAAACTTAGAATTATTCAGTTATGTTAGAATTATTAAGTTATAATATGTCTATAACCTCAAAACTAAAATGTAGATTTTATTTGACAAGATTTACTTTTCAATTTTTAGAATTAAAGTTAGAATCCATAAGTTATTAAAGTTAGAATTGTTATTGAGAATTCAAAGTCAGAATTGGTTGGGATTGTGCTTTTCAAAGTTAGAATTGTTAAGTTATAGTATTTCTATAACCTCAATACCAAAATGTAGATTTTATTTCTCTAGATTTACTTTTCAATTTTTAGAATTGGTTGGAATTGTGCTTTTCAAACTTAGAATTATTCAGTTATGTTAGAATTATTAAGTTATAATATGTCTATAACCTCAAAACTAAAATCTAGACTTTATTTGACAAGATTTACTTTTCAATTTTTAGAATTAAAGTTAGAATCCATAAGTTATTAAAGTTAGAATTGTTATTGAGAATTCAAAGTCAGAATTGGTTGGGATTGTGTTTTTCAAAGTTAGAATTGTTAAGTTATAGTATTTCTATAACCTCAATACTAAAATGTAGATTTTATTTCTCTAGATTTACTTTTCAATTTTTAGAATTGGTTGGAATTGTGTTTTTCAAACATAGAATTATTAAGTTGTGTTAGAATTATTAAGTTATAATATTTCTATAACCTCAAAACTAAAATGTAGACTTTATTTGACTAGATTTACTTTTCAATTTTTAGAATAAAAGTTAGAATACATAAGTTATTAAAGTTAGAATTGTTATTGAGAATTTAAAGTTAGAATTAGTTGCGATTGTGCTTTTCAAAGTTAGAATTGTTAAGTTATGTTAGAATTATCAAGTTATAATATTTCTATAACCTCAAAACTAAAATGTTGACTTTATTTGACTAGATTTACTTTTCAATTTTTAGAATTAAAGTTAGAATCCATAAGTTATTAAAGTTAGAATTGTTATTGAGAATTCAAAGTTAGAATTGGTTGAGATTGTGCTTTTCAAAGTTAGAATTGTTAAGTTATAGTATTTCTATAACATCAATACTAAAATGTAGATTTTATTTCTCAAGATTTACTTTTCAATTTTTAGAATTGGTTGGAATTGTGCTTTTCAAAGTTAGAATTATTAAGTTATGTTAGAATTATTAAGTTATAATATTTCTATAACCTCAAAACTAAAATGTAGACTTTATTTGACTAGATTTACTTTTCAATTTTTAGAATTAAAGTTAGAATCCATAAGTTATTAAAGTTAGAATTGTTATTGAGAATTCAAAGTTAGAATTGGTTGGACATTTAAATATTTCTGAACTTTGAAGGTCTAGTTAGATCGTATTTGATGTGTTTATATAGTGTTTGATGTGTTTTATTATTACTTAGGGTGATTTTATGTATTGTAGCTCTTTTAGAATTGATTTGGAGTATTTTAATGCTAGTTTTGAGCAGCTTTTGTTACTGGTTTCTGAGCAGCTTTTGGTACTCGTTTCTGTGCAGGTATGGTTGCAGAAAATGCATGATTTGCATGCTGGAAATTTACAGAAAACCGACGGAAAAGCGACTCAGTCCGTCGGTTTTCTGGAAATTAATTTTGCAGATTTTCCAGAAAATTGACGGAAAACCGACTCTGTCCGTCGGTTTTCTGGAAATTAATTCTTAAATTTTATAAAAAAATTGACGCACTGTGTCGGTTTTTTAATTAAAATAAAAACATTTATATGAAAAACCGACGCAGTGCGTCGTTGTTTTTCATAAAATATATATTATTTATATATAAGATAAAAAATCAGAATTTAATAAAACCGACTCTGTACGTCGGTTTTTTTAATTTTTTTTATTTTTTAAAATTTTTGAATAAAACCCGACGGACTACGTAACCGACGCAGTCCGTCGGAAAAAATCGACGTGGTCCGTCGGTTTTCCAAAAGCGAGGCTATGAAAACCGACGAACCTTAAAAGGTCAGTTTCCCGTCGGTTTCATTAAAAAAAACCAACGCTGAACGTCGGTTTTTGTCAACGATTTTTTCCATTTTTTTAGTAGTGAAGCTCAGGGGTGACTTTCATCTTTCACTTTCATAAAATGTTTCCAAAGTCTTTTTTCATAAATTGTTCCATGATTCTTTGATCACATGTTTTCCACAACATTTCCATCATGCATGAATGTATGAATGCAAAAATGAGATATCAATGAATCAAAAGCCAATGAATATGCTATGGAGATCACAAAGCACCATAAGTCATAACAAGATTTGCATAAATCACAACAACCATGGAAATGGGAACAACACAAAGCTTCAATCATCATAGTAAATCTATCACCTCACATCACCCAATCACATCGACAAGTACACCACATGCCACAATATGTAACATAACGGCGACAATCCCACATAATCAGAAGTCATACCAACCTAAGAGTATATCCAACCCAACATTATGTCCGAAGACCTAATCATGTTTTCTCCCATCAATTCTATGCATAGATACATTTCACTAATCAAAGTTTAACTAAAGTAAGTCGTAACCTTCCTCAATGCCGAATAGGAACCACGTACTACTCCACCGAGCCTTCTCTTTCTGAAGCACTTCAGAACATCAAAGTCTAATATTAACAATGCTAGGTAAGTAAATGACCACAACAAGCTAACTAATCGGAAAAAGACGGGTGGAGAATTACTCAAAATACCCAAAATACCTCTACGAATCACGAAGGCAAAACCAAAATTTAAGGGCGAAATTACACTACCCATAGTCCAATTAGTCGTTATCTTTAATTTTGTGGAGCTCGAAACCACAATTGGTCCTTCAATTTTATCAATTAAGCCAAATCCCCCAAATTAGTAAGAACCCTAAATTCATGAATTGATTCTAGAAGCTAGGAGAGAATCAATCCTAGAATCTATTAATCCAAAATTTTAGATGATAGAATTAGTAATTAGAAAAATAATAACCACTCAGATTAGAGATTTTAATGATTGACAACCTAGGTTCCATAACTCATCACCCTCAATAGCCATTAACTACCATGGATACTAGTAAAGGAAAGATAAATTACAAGATTAAGGTTCAACTTACCCCAAGATGATTCCACCAAAAGCCCTCTAGAAATCGCCCTCAATACTCTTTAGACTTAGGTTTTTGGTGAATGGAACTAATGATTCAAAGTTGGGAATAAAAACAAGTTTCTGGTTCAGCGATCTTCATTGGGGTGAGCAAGTCCCACTTCCGCAAACCTGCCTCAGCGGATACCCATCCGCTGGGGTACAATTCATTAATTATGTCACACTTTCGCTCTTATGGATCAATTCCCACTTGGGTGGATCCACAAGGGCGAACACCCTCCGCTGGGTTGAGACACCAAAAATCAGCAATTCCCTAGTTTTACCAAGTCTCAACCCGAAGCCCCGACAACTATCCGGGACCTCCCAGATAAAACCCAAACATGCCGACACAAGTAAAAACATGCTACGAATCCTTCCGTAATTCCCAACGGAGGTCACTTTGACTCGGTTAACCCCCAAATGTCTAAAATCAAATTTCCAGCCAAGTACCCAAAACGCACCCGAAAGCCTCGGAAACTGAACCACCCACCCCCACCAAGTCATAAATGACCCTCCAGACTTTACGGGATCTACGGAATTCAAAAAAGGTTTGTTTACTCAAAAGTCAACTATTGGTCAATAATTTTTCACATATTCAACTTAGAAATTCTAGCTTTCTCAAAATCAAACAAGGCTCGCCCGATCTCTTCGGGAACTGGGCTACCCACAATTCAAACATGCTCTAACGATCCTAGGGGAAAAGTCAACAGGGGTAAAAGGGTAAAAAAAATGCAATAACGACCAAACGAGTCATTATAATAGATGTCATTAAGTGTGTGTTGAGAAGTGAAAAATAAGGCATGATGACCTTCTTGAAAACCTATCACAGTCAAATTACCAGCCTTTCCTAAGAAGACTCTTCAAGTGACCGTTCACACCACTTTAGGTTTATTATCACATCTATTTAAACCAGCCACAAACTGCCTCTCTCACTTCAAGACTTCACCTTGAAACCAAATTGGAATTCTTTAAAATGTTTACATTCTCTGAGTAACCCTTTTCCCATACATTCAAAAAGAACTTTAATTCGTAGAGTATACTATCCAATTCTCTTTCCCAAAATCACCTCTTTCGATTATATACATGAATATACCTATAGAGTAGGTGAAAGAAAGAAGAGAATTAATTAAAGAACACGGTAAGGGGGAATATGTTAAAATCTCTGAGACAGAGGAGAGTGAGCAAAAAATGAGTAAAGCAAAGACTTTTCATGAAAAGGAACTGGTTGAGATCGCAAGATTGGTTCAGATGGACATTGTCAGTTTAATGAAAAAAATAAGTACTGAAGAAATAAGGATTCGCGAAGAAATAAGGAAGGATGAAATAAAGGAGCACGATCTGAATGATTGAGCTGCAAGTGATAGAAGTTATTCTGAGGGGCAATAATTTCAATATCTTATCAGATACCGGGTTGAAATTCAGATCAAGGAGAAAGAAAAATATTTGATGAGCTCTTGTCAAAAATATTTGATGAGCTCTTGTCCTGCCAATGACACTACCTCCAGAGTTAAAATCCTCTCCGCATCTCCTAGATTGAACTGCATAGAAGGTGCCCAAAAACTAGGTTCTCTGTAACAATTCTTAGCGGCAAAATTCCCAGTCTAGCTAGCCTAAATGATTTAAGGTATTTAAAATGTAATCAATAGATTGAAATTGTACTTGTTGATGTAAATAAAATAATTGTTGATTAATTGTGTATATCTTTTATATCCATCCCTCATCTATGTGACTCGAAAGTTTTGAATGAAATGAATGATTGTTCTTATTTTGTGCATATGTGACAGGCCCAGTGGCCATGACTTTAACATTGAAAATTACTTAATCACCTTGAGATTAAAAGGAAAGATTAATTAACTTGTGCATTAATGTTTTTTGACTCATACTAACCTGGTTTACCTTGAGAAAATTTGGAATACATGATGGACACGACAGTTAGTGTTTGTCATCATCAAAAAGGGGAAATTTGTTGGCATAAAGCCATATGTGAAATTTTGATGATTGACAAGGCAAAAACTTGGAACAAGAAAACCAGCTTACAAGGCATGATGAAAACCGATCTAAAGTAGATGCAAAAAATGACAAGCAAGAAAGCACATTGAATTAACTCCAAAGACATGTGTGTGAATACAGACAAACATAGTCCAACAGAAGAGAATGTAGTGGCCTGGTCACAGAGATGTTCAATGTATGACATAATTATATCTATGAATAAAACAACTGAACAAGGCAACAAAGAGAGAGAAATGGGGAGATGATGACTCAGTCAAAGGTGCAGTTGAATGAAAAAGTAGAACAAGCATGACAACATGTTCTATACAAAGGAATCATCGAGTACAATGGACAATGGAGGAATGATCTAGCAGTGAGGAGAGGTGAAGTGACTCAGACTCAGAACACAATGTTCAGAAGGAAGAAATTGTTCAGCCAAAGAGTTTGCAGACAAAGCATGTGAATCAGGTTAACAGAAGAACCAAGTCTGCAAACATGTTCCATCATAGAGAAAGAACAAAATCAGAAGTCAAAGAGTGAGTTAAGGTTGAAGACATGATATATTCCAGCAATGAATAAATGCATGACAAAGTATACACAGAGCTAGACATGATCACTGAAATTGGTCTGTCAACATGGTTCATCATCCATACCAAAAGCAAACTCAAGAAGAAGTCAGAAGTATGAACGTGAAACGGATGATGAAACAGGTTTGAGAACATGTTCTATCTCGGAAAGTGCAGAGATTCAGAGGCAAACGAACCAGGTGGATGGAACAGGTTCGTGAACATGTTCTAAGACAAGTCCTACATCAACTAGGATTTGCAGAATTATGAAAAGAACTTGGTGGTGAAGTATTAAGGATTCCTTGCCATATTTGTAGGGATTAGTAATCCTTCTACTCGTATAAGGAGAAGACTCAACAAGGCAAGAATTCAAATACAACACAAACCCTATGTATGTGCCATTGACTGACTAGGAAAGGGTTTTATGTTAACCGACCTGTGGAGCATACTGTTATAAATATCCAGGTCTTTCAAAGAAGAAGTTTGCGCACCCAAAAAGAGAGAGTTCAAAATATTGTGCTGTCAAAAGATATATCCAGCATATTCAAGAATCTGGGGTTGCGTCCCTATTACATAGAGAAGATCAATAGAGCTGTTTTACTGAATAATGTTTTCCAGTTCTGAAGTCTAGACTTGTGTCTATCAAGTTGTATCTTTATTTGCTTAGTAAGAAGCATTAAAGTAGATACAAACGTTAAACCTAACATATAGGCACCAATTCTTGCCTTTGGTTGAGTTTTCTTACAACAACAGTAACCATTCGAGCATTGAGATGGCACCATTCGAGGCATTGTATGGCAGGAGGTGTCGATCTCCAGTTGGTTGGTTTGACGCATTTGAGGTGAACCCTTGTGATACATACTTGTTGATTGATACTTTGGACAATGTCAAGTTGATTCTGGAGAGACTTCTCACAGCTCAGAGTAGACAGAAGAGTTATGTAGACCAGAAGGTTTGTGACTTAGAGTTCATGGTGGGTAAGTGAGTACTGTTGAAGGTTTCACCCATGAAGGGTATGTGACAAGGTTGGAGAAAAAGGGCAAGTTGATCTTTAGGTACATTGGTCCGCTTGAGATAGTTCAGCGTTTTGGCGAGATAGCCTCTGAGTTTACTTTACCTCCTGGTTTGTTGGGTATTCATCCCATATTTCATATTGCCATGCTCAAGAAGTATCTTTCTGATGGTTCTCACGTGTTTCAGTGGGGTTCAGTGTTTCTTGATCAGAATTTGACTTTTAAGGAAGAACCAATTGCTATTTAGATAAACAGATCCAGAGGTTGAGGTCCAAAGAGATTGTTTTGGTAATTTTTCAATAGGGGAATTGTCCAGTCGAGGAGGCTACTTAGAAGACTGAGTCAGATATGTGGAGTAGATATCCCTATCTTTTCAGTGATTCAGGTTTTTCCTTTCTCTTTCATGTTCGAGGACGAACATATGTTTAAGTGGTGGATGATGTAACGACCTGTTAGGTTGTTTTGCTATTTTGACTATTTTACCCTTGTTGACTATTTCTCTAGCTTCATTAGAGTATATTTGACTTATGGGAAGGGTGGCGCGATTCTCGAGGTATTCTAATGAGAATTTGGTGAAAAAATGAGGATTTTGGAAGCTTGTAAGCGTTTGGTTGATACAAGTCAACATCGGAGGTAAATAAGTCTTTTTGGAAGATTCATCAATTCCATTAGTTCTGAAAGATTGATTATGACTTGGTTGAGTAATTGGTTTGGTTCCCGAGGGATTCAGGGGTATTTGGGTCATTTGGTTGGAATTATAATTTTAAGGGATTTGGAGTTGACCTCGGTCAACACCAATTCAAGATGACCTCTTTTAGAAATTTCGATTGTGCGAGTGTGTTCGTTGCATGTTTTAGGAGTGATTTGCATATTTGGTTTATGTCCAGGAGGTTTCGGATGAGTTTCAAATGTTCGGTTGAAGTTTGGAAGTTGTTGAAGTTACTGGTTTCTGGTGTCTCGCACCTGTGAGAATGGGCTTGTACCTGCGTGACCGCTTCTGCGGAGAAATGGCTGCAGGTGCGAGGGAAGGGAAGGATGGACCAGGCCTCACCTGCGGTATTAGCACCACCCCTGCGTTGTCGCTTCGGCGGTCGTGGGTCCACCTATGAGGAAGTTCAGAGGAAGGAAGGTGCTCGTACTTGCGTTGGTGGAAGCACAGAAGCGCTTTTGCCTCTACGCATCTTGGCCACACTTGTAGTAGGTGGGATTTAAGTCATCCTTGCACCCAGCAGCTGAACCAGGACTCTCACTAAGGGGGTTCAAATTATGAAAAAGTAAACACAAGAAAAAGCCAAAGGGGATTCAACGTCTACTATATATACATAAAAAATAATTTTAATCATGTATAAACAATATATTTTTTCGCTGAAGGGTGTTCGTCCGAACCCCGTTGGCCCTTCCTTCCTCAGCCCCTGCTCGCACCTACAAGGGATTTCGTGCAGAAGCGATTCTGCTGATGCGGAAAAAGGTCCGCCAATGTGGAAATCGCTGGTCAGATGGATATTTAATACCCTATTTCGATATTAGACTTCTCATTCACATATGAGCTTGGGAGCTCGGATTGAGCAGAATTTGGATGGGTTTTGCAAGATTCTATTGTGTAAGTTCCTAATCTTCGTATTTCGATTATATCACAGATTATTAAGGGTTTTCATGCCTAGAAATCATGGTTAGGATTGGGAAAATTGGGGGTCTATGAACCCTAGGCTTAAACTAAGATTTTTTTTCAATTGAGCATGAAATTGATGTTGGATTTGGTTAATTTTTGAAATATAGACTCTATAAATCATGGATAAACTATTTATGGAACGAATTTCCTATTTTGCCCTTCGTGGCTCGGAATCCTATTTTGGGTGACTTTTTGGGTTTAGATTTAAAGTATTCTAATATGGGTATCAATTGACTTGTATTCTTACGAATAATCCGTGTTTGAACAGATTGAGATCGTTCGAAGGCTCTATGAAAGGGCAAAGCATCGCTGTGATTTTCGGACTCCTATACATGGTTTGTTAAAATTGGAATAATAAGATCGGACATTGGGGTAACGAAAAGGGGTTCTGATACTTATGAGGTGATGAGCACTTGTATCGGATACCAGTGTCATGATAAGGGTATTTGCATAATTTCCATCATATAGTCCAGTTTGAATGCCATGCATTGGGCATTAGCTAATAACATAGATTGATTGTGTCTGTGATTGGGATATGAGGTCCCTTATTTACTGCTTCTATGCTTATTACCTGTCTCATTGTGATTATGTGTTCTCATCACTCCTATATATTCGTTTAAAGAGAAAAATAGCTAAAGATTGAGTCTTTATTGCTTAGCTTGATGGATTATTGTGTTGCATGTCATATTCATGCTTATTATTGTACCTCATGTGCATTTTGAGGTTAGAGGTGAATGGTCCAATGGGAAATGATTCCGGACAGAGTGATGATGGTATTGTGCGCCAGATTGGTTATATGACAGGTAATGTGGGCCTATGGACCGCATACTGTGATTTGGAGCCTATGGGGATGAGTATTGTGATTGAAAGCCTAAAATGGCTGAGACCCATGTGATCTGGCAGATCTAAGAATTTCGCGTTGGTATCTGGACCTTGCGAGTCCCCTATGGGTCACGATTCGTTAATGTTCGAACGTGTGTATACTAGGAGATGGAAAAGACCTATGCATTGCATATAATTGCATATCATAGTATCTCATTAATTAAATGATTGTGGTCTGTTGAGTTGTTTGCCTGATTTACCTTAATTGCTTACTTGAAGACATGACAGACTTGTGGATTAGAAGCTTCACGTAGGCTTATTACCTGAGATTCTTGTGATTTATTGTGATTATTATTAGTGTGGACTAATAGCGGTTAAGTGTAGAAGTGGTAATCGTAGGCCATCCCTCATCTCTGTTTTTGTTGGGGTCAGTCGAGGATGCTGCTGACTACCCATTGTTCTCTGTACTCACGATACACTTGTTGCACTCTTTTTGATGCTCGAGACTTCGTCGGTCGCTGAGGAGGTCATTTCGAGACTTCGGGGTGAGCTACTAGCAGACCCGTAGCACCGGACTCTCATCTATCCTTTATTTCCTGTCATTCATTTACAGACAGTCTTGTATTTTTGGGATGTAATCCCAGACTTGTATTCCATTTCAATTCGTTCTTATACTAGTGACACCAGATACGCAGAGGTTTGTACCGTTAATTCCGTAGTTTATTATTATAAGGCATTAAAGACTTAAAAGTTGACTTGTGTGTTTATTCGGCACTATTTATTACTTTATTTGTTTTAGTTTGGGTTGTGGATGGCTCACTGACTTAGGGGAGTTAGTGCCTTCACGACTTATGTAAATTGGGTTGTGATAGAGCCAAGTTTGGTAAATTAATTAATTGTTAGAAAAAAATAGCTTGTTATCTAGCTTCAAGATCTAAAATGATTTCCTCTAACGGAAAGAAAATAAAAGAGTGACCATACTATGGAAAATTTTATATTCAGTTCCTTGCTTTAAGCCAAGTATGGTAAATTATTTGTTACATAAACAAATAATTTGTTATCTAGCTTCAAACTATAAAATATTTATCTTAGGGAATGAAAATAAAACACTGAACATAATATACTATAATAGGATTATTTAGTAAAAAATTAAATTCAGTTCCTTACTTTAAGTAATGCTTGGTACATTTTTACAAAATTAAATAGCTTGAGATCTAGGTACAGTATCTATTTCCTCTTTGGGAAGGAAAATAAAAGACTGGCTATAATATACTGTGTTATGATTTATGTAGTTCTAGATTCCTTACTTTAAGTCAAGTTTGGTACATTTTTACAAATTAATAGTTTGAGATCTACCTTCAAGAATCAAGATATAAAGTATTTTCTTTTTATACAAAGAGTAATAGAACGATCATAATACTATAGTATTATGATCTAGTTCTTAGTTCTAAATTTCAGCCCTTACTTTAATCTAAGTTTCGTACATTATTACAAAATTAAATAGTTTGTAACCTGTCTTCAAGAATCTAATTTTCTTCTTACAGAAGGATAATAAAAGACTGACCATAATAATACAATTATGATAACTATTCCAAAATTGCATTTGATCTGTGTTAACAATTCTATTAATATAAAATATTTATTACACTAATGATTTAATTTTTTTAGTTCTATCTGATTTTTCTTTGTTCCTTTTTAGTACATATTATTTTTAAAACTATTTAGATAGAAAAACATGAAAAAGGAAAAAGGAAAAAAAAATCTTCGGATAGCAAAGACATCACTATTTTTCTTGATTTTATTTGTGAATCGGTCATCTAACTTCAATAATATTATTTTAATATAAGAAATATTTTGACATGAATGAGGTCCATATCTACGTGCAGTTGAGAGTCGCACTAACCTATAAATTCTTCATACATTCCGTAGAATTGATGTGCATCACTCAATATCATTGTCGCTTTCTGAATAAATCAAAAGGTGAACTTGATCTCTCTTTAGAAACTTTTAGAAGTTTTTTTTTTTTTTCACTTCAAATATTAGAATGTCTAACAATGATGCTTATACTATTATGTTCTTCAAAAGCTTGAGTTCTCACCCTACACTTCTCTGTTGTCTTATATGTAATCAAATCGGTCACACTCATGAAGAATTCATGAGTCATTTTCAATCTCATTCAATGAACCTACAAGCGACGTACCTAGCACGATTATTTAGCATATTAGGTGTAACATCAACAAGATTTTTACAACAAGAGCAGCAAACAAAATCCATGAGAGAAGAGAGAGCAATGCCGCAAACACCACTGCCGCCGCAGCCACTACCACATCGTTCATGCCCAATTAGAGGTAACGACAGTGGCAGAAGCGTGCATGTTAATTCAATGGATATAGACCTAAATAAAACACCTTATGAGTCTACAAGTCCTCAATGGAATATTCCTATTCAAAATACATACAATGGATCCCAGTTGATTAATGTTGACAATGAAACAAATTATGAGTTGGAATTTAGACTTAAAGCTTTGAAGTCAAAGATATTCATGCCTGGTGGATGGAATCTTTATTTCTTCTTTTTTTTTTTTTTTTTTTTTTTTTTTTTTTTTTTTTTACATGTTGATTTATTTTTTCAGCTACATTGTTCAAGTCCCAGTTTTTTAGAATATTTCCATAAAAACTGTTGATTTTTCATTTTATTTAAGTGCTTTTCTCTTTCAAGAGTTGTACTCTCCGGAGAAATAAAAATCTAAAATTTTTGATTTAGCCTATTTTCCAGTCATAGAAGTTCTTTCTATTGTAACAAATACAAAAGGTAATGCAAGGATAAACTAAAGATTATTGCAAATTCTGTTGGTACTTTTATGCCTTTGCTTTTGTAATCGTTTCCCTAAAATGACCCTTCCTATAGTTTTAACTAGTACTCGCGGGGATGGTTAGGGCAGTTCTCAAGGTAATTGGGTGAGTATCAGAGAAGAAAATCTAAAATTTGGAAGTTCCTAAGTTGAAATAAGGAAAAGGTTGACCAAAGTCAACATCGGGGCTTAACGAACTCGGATTCGAGTTTTGAAAGTTCTGTTAGATCCTGAACATGATTTATGACTTAGGCCTCATTTGTTTACACTTAATGGAGGTTTGAATCTGAATGGTTCAGACCTTAGGCCATTAAGTGCATTTATTTCTAAGCACTTATTTGGTCTAAATAGGTCTTAATCATTAAAATCTTGAATAAAGTCTTAATTACCACCACTCTATCCACAACCACAAGCTCCTCCCCCACCCTTCCGACCTCACGCCCCATACCTCCAACCCCACCCCCACCACCTACCTACCCCTACTCACCAACCACCCACCCACTCTCCACCCCCACCCTACTACGCCCTAATACCCACCCACTTACCTACCCCTACTCACCTACCATCCACCTACTTTCCACCCCCACCCCACTACGCCTCGCCAACCTGATCCTCACCCACCACAACTAAACATCTTTTCCATCACAATCACCACTATCACAACTACTATCATAACTAGCACTGCCACCAACTACCACCAAGACCATTGTTAATGGCCACATATTCTTTAACCACCTCCACTAACACCGCTACTAACTAATACCAACCAACTCCACCATCACATCCATCACTACCAACTGCCACAATAGCACTAGTCATTACAACACCAACTACCTCCACTATCATAACTATCGCCACAGCTACCACTACAAAGCATCTGCGCCATCACTAGGGAACATAAATGTTTCATTTCTTTATCATTATGCACATTCAGATGGTGACAAACAAACAGTATGAATCATTTGATGTTCAGATCAAGAGACAATATCATAATCATTCATATGTGCATTTAGATTCAGACGTTTTAATCTTAATAAAAATGAATGAGGCCAAAGCTGGATGGTTTTGACGAACTCTGAGGGGCTTGGGAATGATTTTGACTAGGAAGTTAAGAGTTGATCATGATAAAGGAGTTGGCTAAATGAGCTCAGATTCATGATTCCAAAGGTATCAGCAGGTTTGTATGATGATTTTTGACTTGTACATAAGTGTTACTAAAATTTTGATGAGTTTTGGATAGGTTTAGTTTGTGTCGCTCCCTTTTTGATGTTTCGACGCCGTTTTTTCAGGATAAATGGTACCACATTAAGAAAATGAGATCTAATTTGTGTTTTGGTTGAATCACTATATATGTATCTTAATTTCAGAACTATAGCAATAAGAATCGTGAAATTCTGAGGTTGTATGAAAAATTTATGGCAATTTTAGCATAAATATCTGGTGTTGGTGTAGCTATAGCGGCAATTGTGAGGCTTTAGTCGTGATCGCAAGGCCTTTCATGTAATGACCCGTTTGGTCATTATAACACTTTTGACCCATTTACACCCGTTAACCCTTCGCTGAGGCCTATTAGTATGATTTTGACCAGCGGGGATGGGTGGCAAGGTCCCCGAGGTAATCCGAGGAGATTTATGATTACGTTTGTGACATAGAGCCTTAAAGTGAAAAACATTTGACCAATAGTTGACTTTTAGGTAAACGGACCTTTTTCGAAAATCCGTCAATTCTGAGTGGTCCGGATGGTCGATTATGACTTGGTGGGATGTTCAGTTTAGTTTCGTAGGCACTCAGGAGCGTCTTGGGTTATCGGTTGGAAAGTTGACCTTTGGCCATTGGGTGTTGACCCGGTCAAATAGACTTCTGTTGGGAATTTCGAGACCACGAGTGAGTCTGTGGCGTGTTTTTATGTATGGTTGCATGTCTGGTTTGTATCTGGGAGGTCTTGGGTGATTGTCAGGTTTGGTGATTGAGTTAGTGAAAAACCAGTATTTTTCTAGTCCTTGGTGCTCGCTATAACGACATCATTTTTGCTGTAGCGGACCCCCCGCGGCTAGGTCTGGTCTGCTATGGCGAGTTGTATGGACTTCTAGTGAGGTGCAATAACGGACAAGGTTTCCCTATAGTGGACTCGCTATGGCAGGTGTAAAACCGCGGGCGCGGTTTCGCTATAGCGGACACTCGATCGCTGCAGCGAATGACGTGAATCAGAATCCTATTTAGTGCCTAGTTAAAACCCTTACATTTCCTTTCCTTACATTTATCATTTCTAAGAGTCATGAGGCGAATTGAAGAGGTTTCAAGCTGATTTCTCTTGAGGGTAAGTTCTCTAACATAAAATTCATATTTGATAGACGTTAATCGTTCTGAGGCTCTCAGATAAGGGAAGGCAAGGATCAACTGGATTAGTTCGCAGCACCTGCTCAGCATCGAGGTAGGTTACGGCTTACCTTTTTTGTTAGACTCCAGTTAGCGAAGAATATGTGGAAGTTAATTATTGACGGAGAAAGCATGTTAAGCCTTCGTGTATGAAGTGGGGATGGATATTTTTAGGATTGGTATTGTACTAATTTGTGGGTTTGTTGCCTCTTTGTGGTTTATTGGCTTGTTGCCATGTGTGTGATATTGGACTTGTACTTAGTTGCCATATTGTAATTATGAAACGATTGTCTCTCATTTATCTTGACATTAACATGGATAGAGGAAAGGACTTGTCTTGATATTAATTTTGTGATATGTATCCATATGTGGCACGATTGAGATTTGATTATGGTTTACACTTGAGATTGATACATTCATATCATTCATACACATTCTACATGATTCATTGACGTGAGCTGTGATTTGATATAAATAATGCTAAGAGGGAAAGTGAAACATCTGAGGCTTCTTATTATGGTGTTTGCTATGGGCATATTTCGTATGGCCTCTCTTGCATATATATTTGGTATTATCTATGTGGTCCGAAGGGAAATTGTTTTGGATGTGGCATAGTACAGATTAGGGAATAAGTTAATATTGGTAATTGATTTACGGAGGTTGTTATGCTTATTCACCCTCATGATTATTGTTGAAATTGGCATTTATACATGCATTTCATCCTGCATTGATTTAGCATTATTGCATTCATTCACTCATACATGATAGAAATGGTTAAAAAACGATTGATGAAAGATTTATGGCCACTATGAAAGAAAATGTGACACTTTTGATGAAAGAATGTATGAATCCGTGATCCAAGGTTTGTTCCAGAGCGAGTGGTATATGGACTTCATGAGTCTCCCGGGGGTTATGACTATCGAGACGTGGAGGTATTTCATCCGTAACATGTGTGTATGATATGAGATAGTTGGCCAGAGCATTGCATTACATCTCACACGCATTCATATTACATAAATTCACATCTCTGATTCATGTTGTAGTGTATCTGTTGTATTGCATGGTGCGTTTTAGCCTTGATTCCTTGGTTGTTGATATATTTGAGATGCTTTGTACTTGTTTATCACTTAGCTAGACACTTGATGGATTTGAGGGCTAGAGGTTCCGCCTAGGCTCTGACTCTAGACTACTAAGATCTAGTGTGGTTCACATAATTGCAAGACTTACGTAGATGTGCTTAGTGATTGCATATGGACTGCTTATCTGCCTATCTTTCAATTTCTTTCTTTTATATATGTTAGCTAATTGTTGTCGGCCTATGATGTCTACCAGTAAGTATTTTTTGTATTGATACTACTCTTGCTACATCCTTTTCGGGGTGTAGAGTTGTTCCAGGTACTTGAGCGAGATTCAGTTATCCTTCAAGGATCTCACGGAGTTCATCTAGACTTTTCTGTTAAATTCTAATTCCAAATAGAAGTTGTATTTAGGTTGTGGTTGTAACTTTTATTCAAGTTGTATACTTAGAAGATCTTCCACGATTCAGACCAGATTCCTTAGGTAGTTTATGTATTTCCACAATTATTACTTTTATATGATATTTGAGTCTTATTAGCATTTATATGATTGTTCCGCATTGATAGATTGTATGTTGGGTAAGAGAAGGGTTCGCCCATTAGGGAGAGTGTGTGGGTGCCCACTAAACCCTCGTTTTGGGTCGTAACAAGTTGGTATTAGAGCCCTAGGTTACTGATATGCTCAAATTACACCTATTAAATTATGTAAAGCGGACGATGTCAAATATAGTAACCCGGCTAGGTTGGGGCCGAATCCCACAGGGAATACGGTGTGAAAAGGTTACTAAAGTCGTAGAGCACTTTCTTAAGGTCTAATTTCTTATTGCGTTGAGTTTATAGAAGATTGGTTGTTTATAACTAATTGGTACTAATTTGCTTTGGATTGTAATATATAGTAAAAGAAACCAAGGTTGTGTGACCCTTTAGATAAAGTGTATGCTATGGTAATTGATCATGATATACTTCTAATGGATCGTTATCAGAATGCACTTAATCTCTAATTGAATCCCTAATGTTTCCCAACAGTTAAAGACTATTTCTCTTTATGATTTTCCCAAATATAAAAGAGTGTATATGAAGAACGGTTAATTTGTGTCAAGTAAATTCCTCTTATTGCTAAGTGAATTTATTAAACAAGGGTTAACTCCTTGAGTTCTTGTTATTTATTCCTAGCAAACCCTACTCACTTTCCCAAGTTAAGCAAAGTTTATGGCTTTAATCAATGTTTGCAACCATCAATTATGAATTAAGAACAAAGAATAAATAAACCCTAACAATCCATTATGTATATATCAATCCCAATCCTCAATCACAAAACACCCATCCTAGGGTTCACAACCTTAGTAGAGAAATTAGCTACTCATAGTGGAAGAAGAACAAGAAGAGATAATAGAAATCATAATGCTTACTTTCGATTGATTGGAATTGAAATAAAGTAATCGAAATTGTTTGTTCTCCAAAAAGCTTCAAAACCTATGAGTATTCAATGCTAGGCAATATTAGTTTAAAACTGACAACTGACACTAAATAAAACCCTACAAGGAACTATTTATAAGGTTCCAAATACATGAAATTATAAATTTGCAATTAAGTCCCTGATGGCACATGTTACGGTCCGTATAATAAAATATGGACCATATCACATTATATGACCAAGATTTCTTCAAGTCTTCAGTGGGAATCACGATCGCCTTATATGGCCTATATAAACTTATACAGTTCATGAAACTTGAACTTATACGGTCCGTGAAACTTCATCTTCAAACTCAGCTTTTTGTCTCATTTAATTCCACTAAATACGATCAATTATATGGGTCGTATAATATTATACGGTCAGTGAAAGTTGCCCGTATAACGGTATCCTCCAACTTCAACATTGTGCTTCTCTTCTCCGCTGATTACGGCCAGAGTTATGGTCCGTATAATTATATACTGCCCGTATAACTTCGCATTAGTGCCAAATCATGCAATTTCCATGCTCTTGTCCTTTAAATCCTCGATTTACCTGAAACCCAACAAAACACAGCGAAACAACACATACTTGCTTAAAAATAAGTAAAACTTCTCGTAAAAAGATATCAAATGTGCCATAATTTTACGGCACATCAACACCCCCAACTTGAAGTCTTTGCTTGTCCTCAAGAAAGTAATACACAAAAATGACTCAGCTAAACTTAGATACAATAGAATTACAATGTCTACGATTTTGACTCCGAACTACCGGCATGCAAGTTTTCCACAGATAACCACCTCATTTTCACAATCAACAACACAACATAAACTCGAGAATGCTAAGACTAACAATGGCGTTTCAATCTATGACATCATATTTCCAGAACTATTAATGGACCCACAAACGTTGCCTTGGATGGTTGTTTCACATTTCACACGTTAGTCCTTACGCCCTCACATAGACCAAAGAATGTCCCACACATATATATACAACGAACGGGGATGAAGACTAAAGAGAAGAGAAAACACTCACACTCACAAAGACGTTCATACACTGCTAATGCAAATACCATATGATTGCCCTTATTTTTAATGCCTTCACCTTTGGACGGTTCAGTTGTGATCACAGTAGGACTTTTTCTCGGCTTATAATGTAGGCTTAGGGATGGGTAGGATAAACATTTAGGTATTAGTGAGTCATCCTCCTTGAACACTAAACTATTCTTCACATTATTAGCCTTTTCTTTTCTCCCTCTTTTCATTTCTTCAACCTCGATGTGGTTTGCACCTAATGTAACCTGACTTGTTTTTTGCGCCACGATTTTCTAATTTTTTTTCTTTCACATTTTTCTTCTGCTGTACTTTTTGGTAAGATTATTTACAGCAACCACATCGATACTCAACTAGATAATTCACACCACCCCCAACTTAGGCGTTTAGCCTCTTTTCTCTACGAGCGTCAAGGAAGGAACGGGTGCAAAGATGGAATCCGTTCAAAAAGAGTACGGGTTTGTTAGCGGCTAGTCAAGAAAAAGGTCAAAGGCTGAAAAGGGAAAACTAGGGATTATTTACATTTTAGGTATGGCTTATAAGGCAAAGTGACTAATTTATACAAAGAAAGCCTAAGATCATTTCAACAATCAAACTATCCTAAGCATTCAAGCATGAAAAACCGGGAAAGTTTTAGTTTGCACGTACAAAGTATGAACACAACTAAGAACTCTCACACACAATGGCATCAGGACCTTTTGTTAATGCAAATACAACTCCTAGTGATTATTCATCATCCATAATACCCTAATAATTACGATGTCAGAGAAATAACCAATCACGACAATACTAGCTATTCCTAAGTATGAATCATCCAAATTTAGAGGTTCACATTTTCAGTATACAAATATGCCATAAATTCAAAACCACTACCATATAAGTCATACCTACTCTATTCTACCTAAACAACCTAAACATGCAAGTTTCAATCGAAATAAACCCCTCGGGAAAAGAATTCTGGCAAAGAAAAGTTGAGGGGGTCCTAAACACATATTTACATATACACAGACCCCACCCCCACTTAAAAAATTATGAACTATCCCCATTGCATCAATGTCAGCATAAGAAAGGGTAAGGGGTACCTGGGCGCACTAGGCACTGCGATCATCTCGGGTTGGTGCCGCCTCCACAGGCAAAGCTGCAACATCAGCCTCAGTAGTAACAGTCTCTCTAGCAGTCGGAACATTGTCCGGAGTGCTGCTAGTTGAAGCACCAACATGATCAAGGTAATTCTCCTTTAGAGAATTATGCACAGCAATTTGGAACCCCTTCTCCTCCGGGCGGCACAATCTCTGAGTCATCTCTGCCGGGTCCTCAGGGGATGGGTCTAAAGCATCCCATTTCCTTTTTCCCTTCAGGGCTCTGGACTCATCCTCCACCTCATCATCAACAAAAAAAAATTGACCTGGATCAATGCGTCTAAGTCAACATGTGATTCTGGAGCGGGATCCTCCAGTACCACCTGCTCTTGCGCTTTTAGTGCCTCAACTTCCCCTCGCAGCTTGGCAAGCTCTGCCCTCAATAACACCAAATCAACCACAGGAGCTTCCCTCTCTGCCATAACCATCTCGTCTCAAAACCATCAAGCCGAGTGCGGAGGACGGTATGAGACTGCTCAGTCTTAGCCAAGATCGATTCAGTGGCAAGCTTCATCTGTTTCTTCACGTAAGGTTTGAACTATGCCATAATAATACTAACCTGCTTGTTAGCCTTTTCATCTTGGATGGCAACTTCCCTGAAGTTTTCTCTAGTCAATGCCAAGGGATCTGTCTCTCACTGTGCTACCGGTGGAGGTCTAAATGCACTAGTGACACCCGCCGAAGAAACGGGTGAAGATGTGGTCAGTGGTCTCTAGCAGTAGGAGTAGTAGCAGTGGTAGCAGCAGTAGAAACAGTACCAACAGGATCAGAGACAGATACCAAGGTAGGAACATGTCACGACCCTAACTACCGATCGTGCAGGCACCTGCCTTATTATCACAGGTAGGCGAACCCTTACCCGTTAACCCATTAATCATTAGCCAATTTCAACTTCTTTAGTCATTTATTAACAGTCAATAGATAAGTGAATGAATGAATAAATAAAACAAATCATAATAAATAGATAATATAAGTGCGGAAGTCTAACTATTACACCCCCAAAATATGAAAGTCATCGTACAAGGACTCTAACCAGTGATGTCAAAAGAATGAAGGATATCGTAAATATAACAAACAATGTCTGGCATGAAAGTAGACATCTGGGAAGAGATATCTTCAGGTGGCATGGAATGGATAGGATTTCACCCTCGGATCCATTCAATATAACCAGCTTCAAGATAGAGATGTAATCTGGATGAAATCTCTGGAACACAATCTGCACTCAAAAAGGGTGCAGCAAGGTAGTATCACTACAAACACTATGTACGGGTAAGCATCATAGGACGACTAAGATTAGTTCACACATATAAGTATAAAATCACGAAGATAAACAGATAGGCACTTAACACTCAAATCCAAGTCACAGAATATCCCATAACGGAGTCACAGTCTAAGATGAAGCTTTTAAACCACAAGTCTGTCAAGTTTCAATAATCTCACCTGATAATCACAAGTCCAAGTTCCTTCCCTAGGTAGAGTCACTAATCCATAATTTAACTCAGTCAATGGTCATAATTATATCACAATAGGCATTCAACATCCATACCAAAATCAGAAACAAACAAGCATATAATAATTCAAAATAAAACGTAATGATGTGCAATGCAAAATATGATAATGTGCAACGCAATATATGATAATGTGCAATGCAATGCACTGGCCAATCACTCGAACTATACACACATGCTAACTGATGTCATTACTCAGTAGTCATAACCTGCAGGGGACCCATGGCGTCCATGTACCACCCGTTCCGAATTCACTCCTCGGACCCGAGCATAAACCACCGCTCTGGAACGAACCTTGGATGCGGGCCATATCAATGTACCGCCATATCAATGTACCTCTCATTTTCAGACCAAGCCTCGGACCACGAGCCATAATCTAGGTCACATATGTGCCTTTCCATATATATATATATATATATATATATATATATATATATCTGTACGTAACGGTATTTACGGCCCTCTTATTATCTATGCTCAAATCATCAAGTACCATGTATCAAATAGTATCACAAGTTCAACAAGAAGATTATATTAACTTCTTCACTAATTTCACATACAAATGTATGTCTTAGCGTATTCTAGTTCATTAGTATGTATGGACTATGAACAATTAGCAATATTAATGTCACGACCCAAACCGATGGGCCATGACCAGTGCCCGAACTGGACACCCCTATGTGAACTTGCTCGATATGATCGGACCGAAACTTGAAACAATATGGCAATCTGTAATAGCATGATGTAAACTCATTATATCATACATCAAAAAGAACCTGTCTCCTGAGAAGTCACAGCTAACCGAACATAACAATATATGCAAGCCGATAAGGCTACCACTATGCTCGGGAATATTCAAAACGAACTACATCTGCATAGCTGATCAAACCATATATACGCAACCCACATATGTCTACAGACCTCTAAGAGTATAAGAAAGCCTATGTCAAAGGATCTGTACCAAAACGACTCGAGCTCCGAAATACTAGAGCCCTCCAAGCAGCTAAGCTGAAGTCCTAAACCGGAGGATCACCAAACTGAGTGTCTGTACCTGCGGGCATGAAACGCAGCCCCTGAAGAAAGGGGGTCAGTACGAATAGTGTACTGAGTATGTAAGGCATGAAATCAACATGTACATAAATCCTAGAAAACATTTGAGACATGTCAATGAATGGCCAAAATAAATGCATCAGTACAGCTATATCAAAGAAACACATATATCCATAGAAATATCACAACAAAGGCCACAGCGTCACCCTCTATCAACTGTGCCATATATATGCACACCACAACAAAGGCCACAGCGTCACCCCCTGCCAACTGTGCCATACATATACACATCACAACAAAGGCCACAGCGTCACCCCATGTCAACGGTGCCATACATATACACATTACAACAAAGGCCACATCGTCACCCCCTGTCAACTGTGCCTTATATATATACAACAAAGGTCACAGCGTCACCCCCGTCAACTGTGCCTTATATATACATGAAGAATAAAAATGAGTGCAGTGCACAATCAAAATGAAATAATAGAACTCTGTAATGTCACAAAATAGCTATATACATATATTATACTCATGGCATTCATAGGAGTTAAAATAGAAACTATCGCTCTATCCCACCTTGAAGGAACAATTTATAAGGCGAGATCAACAACAATGAAATTAATCGAGAAAATCATGAAATAGCTTAACATTTTTACATCATCGTTGAAATCATATTTGAGACCTTTAAGCATAAAATCATCCCCAATGTAATCCTCATAAAAACATTCTCATTTTTAACATCACAAGAATCTTTAAGAGTCATAACTTCTAGCTTTTGAAATCAAGGAGGTTATGGAAACACTTATGGAATCATGCCTTTGAAAGAAAGGGACGAGCCTTAACATACCTGTTCAGCCTCCAATTATATACACTTATTCGTCCGAGCTCGCAAGTCTACAATTAAGAGGATTCACACGATTGTTAGACTCATCGTAGTATATTTGTGCGAAGCTTTCAAGTCAAACCATTTTATATCCTGCTGAAAATCGGGCAGCATCTCCCCTGTTTATATGCTTAGCTCGGAATCTCATTCAACAACCAACAACAACAACAACAATAATACCAACATCAATAACATCATTTCCAACACCAATATGTACCATAAACAGTCTACATGCTGTTTTTCAACTTCCATAACTAACCAACTTACTACACAATTATTTAACGACTTTATCTCCGAGAATAAGCCTTAAATAATACCAAAAGAGAAAGATCCATACCTTTTTTCTTGTTAAGATAGCAATATCCTCAATATCCACGCTAAAATCCACCGCAAAACAACACTAGAATCATAACCATGCATTACCTGGACCTAAACCACTACTCCGCTACTTGAAAATTGCTCAATTTTTTATTCCCTCACCCTCTCTCTTCAAATTTCTGGAGTTTCTGGGCAAATCTGATGAAAAAAGGGGTTATTACCCTTTATATAGGGGTCAAATTTGGGTCGGGTTCACTGTAGCAGTACTGTAGCAAGCAGTACTATAGCAGTACTGTAGCACGTGTTTCTGCTCTGTCAGCAAAACTTGTAACATCCATAATGCTCTACTCCGATGTCCTATCAATGAGCGGTTTATTGCGTTGGAAACTAGACTCGACGAACTTCATTTTAGGATTTTGTTTCACTTCAAAACACTTCATATGCTAAGATATATTCGTCCCTCAATATGGACTAAAATTTTCACACGAAACTTTACCCATCCTTTCTCCAAAGTCATACTACTCCATTTCTTCCACTCATTTCCTTATAAAACCTTCCGGTATACCTTATATATATCCTTCACTCATTAAATATACTTGATAATGCTTGCTTATATTTCGAAGTGGTTTTACTTAACCATAACTCAACGTACTTATGTTTCAAATTTGATAAATGCTTCTTCGAAGATACGAGGTGTAACATCACGCTGTGGCCTTTGTTGTGATGTGTATATGTATGGCACAGTTTACAGGGGGTGACGTTGTGGCCTTTGTTGTGATGTGTATATGTATGGCACAGTTGACAAGGGGTGATATTGTGACCTTTCTTGTGGTGTGTATATATATGGTACTGTTGACAGGGGGTGACGCTGTGGCCTTTGTTGTGATATTCTATGGATATATGTGTTTCTTTGATATAGCTGTACTGATGCATTTATTTTGCCCATTCATTGACATGTCTCAAATGTTTTCTAGGATTTTATGTACATGTTGATTTCATGCCTTACATGCTCAGTACACTATTCGTACTGACCCCCTTTCTTCGGGGGCTGCGTTTCATGCCCGTAGGTACAGACACTCAGTTTGGTGATCCTCCGGTTTAGGACTTCAGCTCAGCTACTTGGAGGGCTCTAGTGTTTCGGAGCTCGAGTCGTTTTGGTACAGATCCTTTGACATAGGCTTTCTTATACTCTTAGAGGTCTGTAGACATATGTGGGTTGCGTATGTACGGTTTGATCAACTATTCAAATGTAGTTCGTTTGGAATATTCCCGTGCATAGTGGCAGCCTTATTGGCTTGCATATTTTGTTATGTTCGGTTAGCTGTGGCTTCTTAAGAGACAGGTTCTTTTTGATGTATGATATGATGAGTTTACAGCGTGCTGTTACAGATTGCCATATTGTTTCAAGTTTCGGTCCGATCATATCGAGCAAGTTCGCATAGGGATGTCCAGTTCAAGCACTGGTCATGGCCTATCGGTTTGGGTCGTGACATTAATATTGCAAAACATAAGGCATCATGCCAAAAGTCTTCCAAACCATTTCTGTCATGCATGAGTGTATGAACGCATAAATGAGTGTAAACATGGTAAATCAATGCAAACCAATAAAGCAAAAGTGAAGGTACAAGTCACAAGTCATATCAAGACTTGGATCAACTCAACCATGAAATAAATCATACAAACCGTCTCAACCAACATAAGAGTCTATGTCCCTCTTTACTTCCTCATATAGCAAGTACGCCTCACAACTAAGTCTTGTATCACCAAGAAGCTCCACTATTCTATATATTATCATCAACAGTAAATCATACATCAAGTGTTCATCTACGTACTATCATAAATATATAAATCACAATTCAGGTCTAGACTCAATATCCTTCCTTTCTTCAATGATATGTGTCACAATAAGAGAGAATTGAGTACAACACGACAATTTAGGTAATAAACCTAATCACAATGACAGGGCAACGAGCCACCATCAATAACAATCAACCTAATAAAAATCCATCCTGAATCGCCACAACATGAATACAACTATACCTCATATTTCAGTACATAAAGTAATGGCGACGAGCCCACAAAATCACAAGTCATACAAACCTAGCTAATATCCAACCAAAACATATGTCTGAAGACCTAATCATGCTTTATCCCGTCAATTCTGCAGAATACATACGTTTTGCTAATCAAAGTCTAACTAAAGTAAGCAATAACCCACATAGAATGCCGAACAACAGTCTCGAATCGCCAAACCTTAGCCTTGCCTTCCTCTTTGGATAACCTCAAAACAATTAACGTCTATCAAATGTGAATTCTATGTCAAAATACGAATCTAAGGATACCCATATTGTCATAGTTTTACCCAAAACCCAAAAGTGGACCCAAAATAGCCAAACCCGACCCACCAGGGCCAAATCGTGATTTTATTGAAAATTCAGATACAATATAGTTAAAATAGTACTCTACGAGTCTAAACGAGTCCAAGATACCTATATTGCTATACTTTTAGAAAAACACCCAAAATACCCCTACAATGTGAATAAGGGTTCATGAGGCTAAAACGGGAAATTTAGTGCAAATTATGTTACCCATCATCTAGTTAACCTTCAGTCTTAATTTCATGAAATTCTATTCATCACAAGATATTCAAATTCATCTTTTCTATTTTTAACCCAGGGTTCTTAACCCATTAGTTCTTCACAATTAGTGTGTAGGATGACTATGAGATGATGATAACCGACAAATAAATAAAGAATACTAGGTTATAATCTTAGCCCAAAGTGCTTGTGAATGTTTTTCCATTGATATTGTTATAGCCCGTATTTTGTACGTTCGGATAATTCAAGATAATTGCCAGAAGTTAAGGGCAAGGCCATATTTTGATCTTGTTTAATACAAAAGTTGCTTATGAAAATTATTGATGTGGAAATATTGAGAAAGGCTAAGGGTAAAAAGGAAAATTCGCAAAGAGGTTCATGGTAATATTGAGGAAGACTAGGGGCAAAATGAGAATTTCACAAAAAAACAGCTCAAGAAAGTTCTTGAAAGGGGCCACATGGCCGTCCAAGTGGGGTGGGCTTGGGCCCACATGGATGAATTATGTATACATATATATATGAATTATTAGTCATATTTCTCACCACAAATTCAAGAAGCTTGGAGAAGAAAAAAGAAAGAAAAAAAAGAAGAGGGTGTTCTGCCATGGCACCAAAAATTGAAGCCATAGAAATTGATCAAGAAAAATTATTTTCTTCTAGTATTCCAACTAATTTGAAGGCCCTAATTAACATGGAGTGGTTGTTGGAGCAATAAAACCATTCATTCTTGCAAGGCACAACTCTAGCCAAGTTGAAGAGCTAAGTGGAAAAGGTAAGGTTTGATCCTCTTTTATATGTTATGGATGGTTTGTATATGTTTTAGAGTGAAGAAATGGATGAAATTCATGAAAGTGTGGATGCTATGTTGTAGCCGTGTAGGCGGGTGCTTGGCCGTATATGTGTTGTGTTGTGTAGATATGATAAATTGATTTTATTTAGTGCTTTGATTGTTGTTGTTGTGGATTCCATGATGAAAATGAAGGTTTGATAACTTGAAATGAAGTTGTGATCATTGTGGGATTATTGAAGGAATTAATAAGACACTAGCATGGTTTCTTGTGTTGTGAAGATAATGTTGTCAACGTGTGGTTGTAGATATAATGCATGAATTTGGAGGTGAGAAATGTGTTGATTTTATTGAGTTTGGAAGATTGTAAGTTGGTTGTTGTGATTGAATTGAACATAAGTAAAATGTTGTCGAATTATGTAAAAGAAATTACTAACGTTAGAATGTATTTTGAATTGATTGATGAAGTTGTTAATGTGTAGATTGTTGGTGTAGTTCACGAATTTGGAAGAAAGCAATGTGTTGTTGTTGTCCTTATTAAGTTTGGAAGATTTCGGATTATTGTTGATAATGTGGCTGAGTGGAATTCTCGGATTATTGTTGATAAATTGGCCGAGTTGCATTCTGGGGTTTGTTGTTGATAAATTGGCCGAGTTAGATTCTCGGGGATGGTGTATTTACAGGGGAAATGCTGCCGAAATTTCGGCAGATTATAAATGAACTCATTTGAAGGATTAAGACAAGTATATGATAATGAGTCTAATGATTGTGTCAACCTTCTTGAATGTGGACTAGCGATAGCGAGCTTGGACAATTAAGTGTAGCTAATAGGACGTGGAGCAGGTATGTAAGGCTTACCCTTTCTTTCTTTTTGGCATGATCTTTATGAAACCAACATGACAAAGTATATGTATGATTTCAAAGAAACTCCTATTCTTAGAGCCACTAGGATGGCTAATATTCTTGACTTCCATAAGCTATTTCATATGGTATTGATGCGTATCTATGATGTCCGAAGATCTATTTGATATGTTTTCGAAGGGCATTCAAGTGATAATTGATATGACTAATGTCTTGATTTTCAAATGATAGCACGTTTGATTATTCCATTGAGTCTTTGATATATTTTGATACGTACATATGGTTCCAAAAGCTCTATTTGATTTGATCCATAACGATATTCGAAAGGTAACTAACATGATTGTTGCCTTGATTTTCCAAAAATGGCTTCTGAAACGTTCGTAGAAGGTTCTGTACTAAAACATCCATAACTTTTTCATACTAACTCGGATTGACTTGAAACGTGTTTATGACTCTCAAGTGTCGATTTATGTACGGTATACCCATCGAGTCTTAAAAATTTGTTCTATGTGCATATGTATATGAAGCGACGCCTTATGAGATTTATGATCTTATTCTATGTTCTCTTAACGCTGTTATTCGTTGCTAGTCTCAACTTATAATAATTGCTCCTTCAAGGTGAGACAAAGCCATGATGATTATTCCATAATATATTCGGACGTTACCGACCTTACGTCACTCCGACAGAGACATAACATTCTTTGGGCTCTCCTGCATGCTGCTTACATGATATATGTATATGATACATGAACATGATATATGTATATGTATATAGGGTAAGGGGAAAGGTGAGGCGCTATAGACGCATAGCCACCTGATCAGTTAGTATAATATGATATCGTCCCGGACGCGGGATGCCCGGACGCGGGATATATGGATAAATGGATCGGGCTGCAAGTTCCGCAGCAATATAATTTATATAAAAGGATCGGGTTGCACGTTCCGCAACAATATAATATATAAATGGATCGGGCTGCACGTTCCGTAGCAATATAATATATATATATATATATATATATATATATATATATATATATATATGGATCGGGCTGCAAGTTCCGCACCAATATAATATACATATGGATCGGGCTGCACGTTCCGCAGCACTAAGCATGCATGGTACCCGCCAAAAAGGCACTCATATGTACAGGTTGCTCTTTTACCTCACGATATGCTCTACATTTCCTTCGTGTCTTTATTCATGCTATGTATCCCTCGTATGTTATTATTCATGCCTTACATACTCGGTACATTACTCGTACTGACGTCCCTTCTTGTGGACGCTGCGTTTCATGCCACGCAGGTACACCCAGATGAGTAAAGGACATTGCTAGAAGATGCTTCAGCTAGATTGGCGAGCTCCACTTCCTTTCGGAGTGTTGCCGAGTCAGAGCACATATGTTATGATTTCTGATTAATGTTAGAGACTTTGCAGACAGAGTCGTGGGTATAGAATGTCAGTCTTGTAAGCGGCTTCACCAGCCGATGTGTCCTTATATATTATGTTACAGATTCCATATGATCACAGACTTTGTTTGATTTGAGAATGATAAGAAGAAAGTTTCTGAAAGCCTTACTATGTATTTCATTTTTGTTTGCGTCAAGGAGTCCAAAAGGTTATGTATGTAATAAGAGTCAGAGGGTTCGCTCGGCCCTAAGTAAGGGTCGGGTGCCCATCACACCCTAGCGAGATTAGGGTGTGACAAAGTGGTTTCAGAGCAGGTCGTCCTAGGGGTTGTCTGCAAAGTCGTGTCCAGTAGAGTCCTGTTTATGGGTATGAAGCCGGCCACATTTATAAACAGGAGGCTACAGGGCATCTAGGGATTGTTGACCTTCTTTCTGTCTTAGATCGTGCGATAGAGCTAAATCATAGGAAAATGAAATTCCTTATATAAGCCTTACATACGACGGAAAAAGGTGAGTGGCGATATGGAAAGTCACAGGGGTAAGTATTGATATTCTGTTCTGTTACCTGAAACTGGAAGCTCTGGATGGCTGGAATGTGTCATATAACCGTATGTTCTGTGAGGTATTGTCGATATTTGCTGCGTACAGATTTTGAATAGTAAGAATGGTAAAAGTGATTCTGCCGAAATTGTTAATCAGGATATTTAGTTAGGTACATAGACAATAAGTGGGATGTAATATTTTAGAGGAGCTACGGATTTGGACATGGCGTGAAAAATAACAGCGAGAAAGACGATTAGCAGTCCAGAGGATTAAAATGGGTTGCATTCGAGGTTATTGGGCGATTCAAGGAAAGTTGACCAAATGAGTTCTGTTGTAGATTATTATATAAGAGCGGTGAGTGGAAACCCAAATAGGCTGATACCCGAGCATTTACAAGTAATGGCGATGAAGGTATATTCGTTACTAGTGGGAATTTGGGAATCTAGGATGAAAGGTAACTATACACGTAAATGAAAGGTGAATATTGAGCATTGAAAAGGGCAAAATAGTAATTGTAAAGGGAAGGACGTGTTACGAAATGTCTCGGAATCTGTAAGACTTCGACTTGCTCCAGATCATGTAATAAAGGTCATGCGAGGAAGTGGACGCGATTATATCAGCATTAAGGCACCGGATTTCATTAAAGTTTCGAGGTTAAGCATGTTGGGGTGAGAGATATCTTAGGATGGGTGACCCCCTGGGAAGTATGCAAGAAATCCTATAGATTTAGACATAAGAGACAAATGAGAAGTTTGAGTAGCCTAAGGGAAACTAGAATATACGGGATGGTTGGAGACCATAAAAGGCCACATAGGACGAGACAGACCAGACTGGTGGAGAGACAGAAAGTGCATCACAACTCTGGAATTAGGATAGACTTGAATAGCGTTTGGAAGTATGTTGTGGGCTAGTTGATAGTAATTATATATATATATATATATGAATGCGTACGATATCCCACCTGTGATTGTATCGGCGGGCATGTGATGTGTACCCTAGCAACCGACGCTACGGTATAGAAGGCATTAATCAAGTAAGGGTACCGAGGTTCAAGTGACAACAAGGATGAACGACACAAATGTTATAAGGTACGCTGATGTCATTTTCACTATAGGTTAAGACTGAAAAGTTCTAATGCAATGATATTTGGAAAAGAAAGAGAGTGAGTAAATGGAAGGCAGGGAGATCAAAATGTCGGAAAAAGGTGAAAGGTAAAAAACCTCAGTGGGGGAAGCCCCGAGAGGAACTACCAGCAAAACATGGGACTACTTGGGTAAAGATTCCAAGATAGGCACGTAAAAAGGATAAAGTGCGGTAATATGGAACAAAAGAGGAATGTGTGAGGTTCGAGAACCAATTTCAATAAGTGGGTCTGAAGGAATAGTGACTATGACAGGGGATGTGAAGCAAGAAAATAATGATTAGGCCTTGCGACGATGATAGGGGATTTAGGCCCTTGAAAGGTATGTAAAGGAATAAAATGTGTAGCTATATTAATGTGGTTGCCTCGGACATGGAAATGCTTCCTGAAAGGATAACTTGGGAATAGGACGGATTTGCGCGTTTAAGGTAAAATTTCACGAACTTCAGAGCCGATGCCACAAATAACAAGAGGAGAAAGGTGTTCGAGGAGGAAGGAACCTAAGGGTTGGTCGAAGGAAGAGGAGAGCATTCAGGCGTAGGGCAATTGGAAATATTTAACCATAAGAGTAAGGAGAATACTTTAACGAGGTAGCGGCAGGAACCCAATTACGCGTCAAGGAAAGAACAAGGATGATGAGTCGACACTGCTGATTGGGAACTTAGTGGTATGGAATAAGAATTCATGTGCGGTCTGAGAGATTTGATCTTAGAGGAAATGGAATGAAATGCAAGGAACGTACATAGGAGGCCGCTCGGTTATAACATCATAAATATGGTTAAAGGTTCGAGGAGTGAGGATAGAGAGGGTGTAAACTGTAAGGATTCTGTGCTAAGGGCAAAAGTAGCGGGATGCTCGAAAAATATGGACGCACAACTGCAACGCAAACGCGTAGTTAAGAGGAATTACGAGTAAGTGAGCTAAATGAGTGAAAGGACTAATAGTGGATAGGAAGATATGGGAATGTTGACAAGAATGATGATATAGGCACAAAATGAAAGAAAAACTTATGGTGAGAAGTTTTGGATTTATTATGCACAGAGTTGGAATGAAAGATTAAAGGGATAGTGACAAAGACATAAAGAAACAGGGGGCGAAGAAAAGAGAACACCAAAGGCCGATGGATACTTATATCATGGTAAGCGAGACTACAATACCGTAGATAAAATGAGGGCAAGGAACAGCCTGTGGCCATATTGGATCGTCAGATGAGAAGGTTACGTACCAAAACATGACTTCTATTAAGGCATTGTGACGAAACAGTAACAGAGAAGATATGACCTGGGAAGGACAAGGATAATGAGTTGGTGCAGTGGATTAGAAAACCCATGACACAGAATAAGGACTCATGTAGAGACCGAGGAGTTCGATTATAAGGAAAATAGGGTAAAAAATAAGGAATGGACATGAAGAAAAGGACAACTATAAGAGATACCAACCCCCCCCCCCCCCCCGAAGTGTTATAAGACCCCATAAGATCAGTTGAACATTCGAGGATGAATGTTCTAAAGGGGGGAGGATTTTATAGCCCGTATTTTGTACGTTCGGATAATTTAAGATAATTGCCAGAAGTTAAGGGCAAGGCCATATTTTGATCTTGTTTAATACACAAGTTGCTTATGAAAATTATTGATGTGGAAATATTGAGAAAGGCTAAGGGTAAAAAGGAAAATTCGCAAAGAGGTTCATGGTAATATTGAGGAAGACTAGGGGCAAAATGGGAATTTCACAAAAAAAAAAAGCTCAAGAAAGTTCTTAAAAGGGGCCACATGGCCGTCCAAGTGGGGTGGGCTTGGGCCCACATGGATGAATTATGTATACATATATATATGACTTATTAGTCATATTTCTCACCACAAATTCAAGAAGCTTGGAGAAGAAAAAAGAAAGAAAAAAAAGAAGAGGGTGTTCGGCCATGGCACCAAAAATTGAAGCCATAGAAATTGATCAAGAAAAATTATTTTCTTCTAGTATTCCAACTAATTTGAAGGCCCTAATTAACATGGAGTGGTTGTTGGAGCAATAAAACCATTCATTCTTGCAAGGCACAAGTCTAGCCAAGTTGAAGAGCTAAGTGGAAAAGGTAAGGTTTGATCCTCTTTTATATGTTATGGATGGTTTGTATATGTTGTAGAGTGAAGAAATGGATGAAATTCATGAAAGTGTGGATGCTATGTTGTAGCCGTGTAGGCGGGTGCTTGGCCGTATATGTGTTGTGTTGTGTAGATATGATGAATTGATTTTATTTAGTGCTTTTATTGTTGTTGTTGTGGATTCCATGATGAAAATGAAGGTTTGATAACTTGAAATGAAGTTGTGATCATTGTGGGATTATTGAAGGAATTAATATGACACTAGCATGGTTTCTTGTGTTGTGAAGATAATGTTGTCAACGTGTGGTTGTAGATATAATGCATGAATTTGGAGGTGAGAAATGTGTTGATTTTATTGAGTTTGGAAGATTGTAAGTTGGTTGTTGTGATTGAATTGAACATAAGTAAAATGTTGTCGAATTATGTAAAAGAAATTACTAACGCTAGAATGTATTTTGAATTGATTGATGAAGTTGTTAATGTGTAGATTGTTGGTGTAGTTCATGAATTTGGAAGAAAACAATGTGTTGTTGTTGTCCTTATTAAGTTTGGAAGATTTCGGATTATTGTTGATAATGTGGCCGAGTGGAATTCTCGGATTATTGTTGATAAATTGGCCGAGTTGCATTCTGGGGTTTGTTGTTGATAAATTGGCCGAGTTAGATTCTCGGGAATGGTGTATTTACAGGGGAAATGCTGCCGAAATTTCGGCAGATTATAAATGAACTCATTTGAAGGATTAAGACAAGTATATGATAATGAGTCTAATGATTGTGTCAACCTTCTTGAATGTAGACTAGCGATAGCGAGCTTGGACAATTAAGCGTAGCTAATAGGACGTGGAGCAGGTATGTAAGGCTTACCCTTTCTTTCTTTTGGCATGATCTTTATGAAACCAACATGACAAAGTATATGTATGATTTCAAAGAAACTCCTATTCTTAGAGCCACTAGGATGGCTAATATTCTTGACTTGCATAAGCTATTTCATATGGTTTTGATGCGTATCTATGATGTCCGAAGATCTATTTGATATGTTTCCGAAGGGCATTCAAGAGATAATTGATATGACTAATGTCTTGATTTTCAAATGATAGCACGTTTGATTATTCCATTGAGTCTTTGATATATTTTGATACGTACATATGGTTCCAAAAGCTCTATTTGATTTGATCCATAACGATATTCGAAAGGTACCTACCATGATTGTTGCCTTGATTTTCCAAAAATGGCTTCTGAAACGTTCGTAGAAGGTTCTGTACTAAAACATCCATAACTTTTTCATACTAACTCGGATTGACTTGAAACGTGTTTATGACTCTCAAGTGTCGATTTATGTACGTACCCATCGAGTCTTAAAAATTTGTTCTATGTGCATATGTATATGAAGCGATGCCTTATGAGATTTATGATCTTATTCTATGTTATATTAACGCTGTTATTCGTTGCTAGTCTCAACTTATAATAATTGCTCCTTCAAGGTGAGACAAAGCCATGATGATTATTCCATAATATATTCGGAGGTTACCGACCTTACGTCACTCCGACAGAGACATAACATTCTTTGGGCTCTCCTGCATGCTGCTTACATGATATATGTATATGATACATGAACATGATATATGTATATGTATATGGGGTAAGGGGAAAGGTGAGGCTCTATAGACGCATAGCCACCTGATCAGTTGGTATAATATGATATCGTCCCGGACGTGGGATGCCCGGACGCGGGATAATTGGATAAATAGATCGGGCTGCACGTTCCGTAGCAATATAATATATAAATGGATCGGGCTGCACGTTCCGCAGCAATATAATATATATATATATATATATATATATATATATATATATATATATATATATATATATATATATATATATATATATATATATCGGGCTGCACGTTCCACAGCACTAAGCATGCATGGTACCCGCCAAAAAGGCACTCATATGTACAGGTTGCTCTTTTACCTCACGATATGCTCTACATTTCCTTCGTGTCTTTATTCATGCTATGTATCCCTCGTATGTTATTATTCATGCCTTACATACTCGGTACATTACTCGTACTGACGTCCCTTCTTGTGGACGCTGCGTTTCATGCCACGCAGGTAAACCCAGATGAGTAAAGGACATTGCTAGAAGATGCTTCTGCTGGATTGGCGAGCTCCACTTCCTTTCGGAGTGTTGCCGAGTCAGAGCACATATGTTATGATTTCTGATTAATGTTAGAGACTTTGCAGACAGAGTCGTGGGTATAGAATGTCAGTCTTGTAAGCGGCTTCACCAGCCGATGTGTCCTTATATATTATGTTACAGATTCCATATGATCACAGACTTTGTTTGATTTGAGAACGATAAGAAGAAAGTTTCTGAAAGCCTTACTATGTATTTCATTTTTGTTTGAGTCAAGGAGTCCAAAAGGTTATGTATGTAATAAGAGTCAGAGGGTTCCCTCGGCCCTAAGTAAGGGTCGGGTGCCCATCACACCCTAGCGAGATTAGGGTGTGACAGTTATCTCCCAACCCTCCAACTATTGAAGGTTTCATCAATTCTTAGGTATTAATCTTTCACCTACCATTAATGGAGCTTAAGTTTGTCATGGGATTTGAAGAAGGAATGATAATGAATCACATAAGGGTTTGCACTTACCTTCAAGGAGGAACTTCATCCTAGCCCTAGGAAAATAGCCCCTTATATTCTAGGGAAGTGTTTTTGGGTTTATGAGGGGAAAGACTTGAAAAAAACCACTTAAAAAATGGAATTCTACCCAGTGCTGCTATAACGGGTGCTCGCGTCGCTATAGCGGGTGCCCAATTTTCTGATTTGTTCAAAACTTCGTTTTAGCCCCCACAACTCATCTGGAACCTCCCGAACACAAACCATATATGCGTTTTGATTGTAAACCATGTTACGGACGCAACCGTGACCTCATAATTCCAAAAAGAGATTATTTTAACTCGGTGTTGACCAAGTCAACCCCAACACTATGAAATTAAGCCTTTACTCGAGACTCAAAACATCCCCGGATGCCTTGAGACCCAAACCAAACTCTTCACTAAGTCATAGGTCATACTAACGAGACTCGAGGAAAGGGTTGTCACGACCCGTCTAGGGGCCGTGACGAGTACCCGATACTTGTACCGAGCACCCCTTGTCTATCGTTTTACCTTTACCTCTTAGCAAGCCATGTAAACAGAGCCATTATTTTTTTGAACATTAACATTAGCATGCCAAAACACCATATACCTAACTATACTTAACTGACTGTACATATCTGTCTACGAGCCTCTAGACATAGTACGTTTATACATAGAAAGGGCTGAGTACTGCCGTGCCCGAATATATATACACAAAATAGTACCAAGGAAGTGAGGCTCCGGAATAACTGGAGCACTGTCAACACTGCTGGTAGAGCTTCTAAGGATCAAATCCGCCTGTCTGCTGACCTGCGCGGCATGAAACGCAGCGTCCACAAGAAGGGACGTCAGTACGAATAGTGTACCGAGTATGTAAGGCATGAATAGTAGCATACGGAAAGTATAAAACGGAAATAACGACATAAGAGAATAATAGCACATGTCCTGAGGTAGAAACATAACCTGTATATATATATACCCTTGGCAGGTGCTATGCGTACTTAGCTTTCCTTTAAGAAACTTTCCTTGTTCATATACATATACATATAAAATAGGACATCTCATATTGCCGAGGCGTCGGCAGCCGATCCATTTAACCATAAATATACACATCCCGCGTTCGGGCATCCCGCGTCCGGGACGATATCATATCATGTAATGCCAACTGATCAGGTGGATATGCGTTCATAACGCTCTGCCCTTACCTCCATTTTCCCCGTATACACATGCATATATCATGTACATATATCAGCGTCTATAGTGCTCTAGCTCTTTTATCATATACATATACGTGTGTCGTGTAGGTACATCAGCGTCTATAGCGCTTTAGCTCTTTCGTCATGTGCATGTTTTAAAAATATATACACATTTCTTACATACATTTACATGTCTTATATGCATTTACGTATCCTATATACATATGTCTCATAGGCACGCAGGAAAGCCCAAAGAAGAATCATGTAGTCATCGGAGTGACGTAAGGTCGGTGACCTCCAATTATATTATAGAATACTCGTGATCGCTTTGTCTCACCTTGAAGGAACGAGTATTTTAAGGTGAGACTACCAACGGGGAATAATATTAAAGTAAACGTAGAATGAAATCGGGGCATCATAGATGACAGTTCATAGACTTTGAAATCTTTTAGAAAATAAAGTCATAGCTAGGAAATATAAATAAGATTCAAAAATTAGTTTATCATTTTCATGTTTACATAAGATACTTAGCTTAGTCATCTTAGTCATAGAATCGTTCCGGTAGTACGTATCATAGGCATATTCTCTTATCTAACATCATTGTTATCATTATTGTCATGGAAGTGCCCTCGTTAGAGGAGTCATAGTATTTATCATTTGGTAACGAAATCGGGATCAAAGGTTCCCTTTGGATTCACTTCAAGTAAGTCAAGCAAGACTGTAAGGAAAAATCCGAGAGTAGCGGGCCCACCTCGGGCCGGATGGGGTGACGTATATGATTTACATATATTACGTGTCATGTCATTACTTGTGAGGGTCCTAGGGTAATCGGGTCCCACTTATGCAAGTTCTAGGGGTTTAAGAGGTCTTTCCATCATTTGCACACTTTCTAGTTCAATTCTATTGAACAAAAAGTGAAAAACTTTGGATGCGGATTCCGGTGAAGAGAGTTGTCCCCGAGGCGCGTACCCAACTTATTCCGTCTAAGACATGCCATAGAAAGAAGGGTGAAACCTTACATACCTCTTTCCGCTTCTTTTGCTATTCCGAATTCACGTTGCAATCTCGTCAAAATCTGCAAATTGGTCATGTTTACCAAAACTCTTATTAGGATACTTAGAGTTGAATTCTTAAGGAAACATTTGGCTACCGAAATTTCGGCAGCACTTCCCCTATAAATACTCCATCCCACCAAGTTCAACTTGGCTAATTTCAATCAACAACAATCCCGGGAATTCAAACCCGGCCAAAATATCAACCACAATTCCAACAACAACAATACTAACAACTTCCATATTCAATCAACTTACTACTTCTTCCAAAAACTTTCTAACTTTAATGAAAACAATCACAACCTCATGATCTATATTCCAACAACATCATACTAACCACATTACCTTCCATGCATGCAAGAACATTACATTCAATTCACATAACTTCTAAAACAAACCTCCACCTACTTCAACTTCACAAGATTATTATGCATTCATTAGCAATCTAGCATCCACAATTCAACTATAACCAAAACATTAAATAGAATTGACTCCTTTTCTTCCATATTACCCTACAACTACACGACCAACATCAAGCATACACACTACAACCTCTCCAAATTTATTCCACTTCCATTTTCCACATATCATTCACAACAATAACAACCAAACACTAGATAAATTAATTAAAACACAATTTCTACACACATATACATGTTCCATACCTCACGGCCACACCCCTATTTTTATCTCTTTCATGAATTTCATCCATTTTAACATACTACAACACATATAAACCATTCATAACACATAAAGAAAGATCAAAACTCACCTTTCTTCTTCAACTTCTCACTTGACTACAACTTGGCAATTTGTATGATTTTGAATCTTTCTTGCTCCAACAACAACTCCACCTTGTTAAGCACCCTTTACTTGGTAGGGATTGATTTTGGAAGAATTTTTATCAATTTTTCCTTCGAAATTTACCCTTGGCCGAAATGGCCTTCAACTTTTCTCCTTCTCTTTCTTGTTCTTCAACTTCTTGAATATTCTAGAGGTTGTGTGATAAAGATGACTTAGTCATCTTATTTATTGACCAAATTTTATTTAATATGGGCTTGGGCCATAACCATGGCCGGTTGGGCCTCACAAATTTGGGCCTTATTATTTTTTTTGATTTTTTTGGGCCAACTCGGTTTGGTCCCGAGTTGGGCCTAGCCCACTGACCTTTCGACCTTAAAACGTTCATATCTCCTTGTACCGACGTTACCTGGGCACCCACGACCTATGGTTGGAAAGCTAATTCAATTATCTACAACTTCTATTTCTTGTTACTTTTCCAAATTCCAAACTTATAATACCGTTTTTGCCCCTTGAAGTCAGATCACCCGAAAACGTGTTCTTAAAATTATTCGTTTGGAGGACTTCCACTTTGATTTGGCCCAAGGGTCCTTCTTGAGTCGTGTTTAACTTCTCATATGTGATTCATATGAATTTTCAGATGTCCCAAAAAAATCTCGATGTGTGGGTCCCACCTCAGCAAATAATCTGACGTTCAAAAATACGGGATATAACAAGGGTCAACAAGGTTAAATAGGTCAAAACACCATAACAACCAAATGGATCGTTACCTCAGATACCAATTTACCCATTGTTCGTCCTCGAACGAAGAAGGAGAGTACGAAGGTTGTCGACAACCCAAGGACATGCATTATAACCACACGGAAAACTCAGCGACACGAAGTGCGCACTAATCACTATTCGTTTCATCTTATTAGTCAAAGCTTTTTCTAACTTTAGCTCAAAGACCCAATTTCCTTATTTCCGTACTCGAACCTACCACAGGAATTGCTACAACATATAGTCGTCATCTAATACATTGAAGTCTGATCATCCTAATCCCAATTTATACTTCTAACGGTTACAACTTCTCTCGAACCTTATGATCACCATCGCAAACAACAAATCTTTCTTAGATCAGTGAACTAAGATTTCATATTTTGACACGCTTTGTTTAATACTACTATGTCAACCTTTTACCTAACAACCATTCAACCAAGTAACAGTTTATCACGGACTTACCTGAACCACTCTGTTTCTATCACTTAATACTACAAAAGGACCACGTGAAACCCAACAACCTTATCTATTCTACCAACTCATTTATCCTTTTTCCTTGAGACTAATTCATTAGGACACTTATCATAACATCTCTTCCTATCGAAACTGTTTAACATCCCTATATTTCTCACATTATGAAAAAATTTACTATTTATCAGGAAATCACAACAGTATATCAACTCTTAGACATATCTCAACTACCAAGACTCAGGCACCTACTTCACTAAGTTCATGCTTAACCCTTTTCTGACTTAGACAACTAATTTAACTAGATCACCACTACTTTAATACGACGGAACTTAACTCAGAGATTTTGGAACTAAGCCTTACCTTAGCAAGATGCCGTACAACTCGGGAACACCAACCAACAAACATATATGTACGCTCAATAACCACATATGTAAATATGAAAATATAGTACAATAAATAATATCATCTCTCACTAGCCATAAGTAGCACAATAACCACTAGAGTCTCCATTTCTGTTACCCAACCAATGTCCCCTATAGCCTATGACATACTGGAACTTACTAATTCGTACATACCCTCTAGTTGACTTCACATTGTACAACCTCAACATAACTCTCAAATTATTAGCTCTTGTTTCGAACGATTCCCCCTTTTTATCCTTAATCAATCTTAGTCTAGATTAGAGATTCAAGCTTATGATTTACTACTTCATGAAATCCCATCTTACTAGAGGCAAGACTCACCAATTAAACTAATATTTAAAGGCTATTATTCAATTCTCAATGCTAAGGTAGAAATTTATCTTATCCACTAGTCCCCATACATTTGCACCATTAATTCAATCCTAAGAGAATAGATAATCATAAGATAAGGCAAGGTAAACTCACCCACAGGAGAAACAAATTCAAGTTAAAAGCACGGTTTACTGTTTTCCGTCGACCGCTGCGGCGGTTAAACACCGCTGCAATGGAAACTTGATCATCTCTATGGCGGCCCATGTTTCGCTATAGCGATACTGCCATAGTGGTACATGGCCCGCTATAGCGGACACACGGATCATGGCAGACCGCTGGCGGCGGTGAACCCACCGCTACAGCCGTACCGCTGCAGCAGTACAGCTGTCGTCGCAGCAGTGCCATTTGGGCAGTGAGCTCGACTTTTGCCCAGTTTTCCACTTTATCACCCAATACTTCATCTGAGGCTTCACACACACAACCAAAACATGCATATTAATGTAAAAACACCATACAGACTCACCTATGGCCGCGGAATTCCCAACGGAGGTATAATTTCCTACGTCACCCCCCCAAATGGACTCAATAGAACCAAACTTCAAGTCACAACTGGAAACTGAACTTGGATATATACATGCATCACTAAACTGAACCGGGGTACAAGCCAACAAGGATACCCGATAAAACTATGTAACCAAACATGTGCTGAGCGGGCCACACTGTCTGACTGAATATAAGCGTCTACGAGCCTCTACTGACATACTGGACATGCTGCGGACGGGACAGGGCCTCCGTCCTACCCATAACATCAGGACACATACCCGATCTAGATGGAAACTCCGACTAGAGAGGAGTGCTCCACTATCAAGCTGAAGGAGCAGCCTAAGGATGTGACCTGTCTTCCTGGCTATCTGAACCTGCGGGCATGAACGCAGCCCCCCTGCACAATAGAAGAGTCAGTACAGATAATGTACTGAGTATGTAAGGCAGAAGAGTAACATACACATAGGAGTCATGAAGAAAATCTGAGAATCATAAACTAAACTGACTAACTGAATACATCAGTATGAATGCATCTGTATGTCTAACTATCTGAACATGTCTGTATGAATTCATCTGTATGTCTTACTATCTGAACATATCTGTATATCTCTGCTTACTAAAAATGCCTCTGAAGGCGTATGATATGTGATGCATAGGTCATAGTGCTGAGGAACGTTCAGCTCGATCCCTATCCCATATAGGCCCCTTCGGGCATAATAGCATAATGGCCCCTTCGGGCATAATCATCATCACTGTGCACCAGCTGATCAGGTGGTAATGCGTATATAACACCTCGCCCTTTTCCCATTCCCCATACATATATATATATAATATACATAATATACGCGTATATAACGCCTTCTGGTCACGGGTCAATATGCATGTATGCAAATGAATGTAATGCATAAACATAAACTAATATTATTATGATATAACGATTAGGACCCATGAACAGAAGGAATAATCATAATAGAGGGGTACAGGATCATAAAGAACTGAGATACTCCTAATACTCCTGAGCGTAGAGTAATATGGAGACTTGATTACTCGTTGTTTGCTTGTATCATAGGATCATGCCAAAAAGAAAGAAAGGGAAAGCCTTAACATACCTTTTTGGTCGCCTTAACTTTAACTACTCAATGCTTGGCCTCCCAGGCTCGTAAATCTATATTCAAGAAAATTTATACTATTGTTAGACTCATCTTCGTAGGCCTGTCTTAAGCCCTCAAACTAACTCTTTCTAGAATCTGCCGAAATTTCGACAGCATCTCCCCTGTTTATATGCCTAGCCCGAAATTATAATCCAGCAACCAACAACAATAATAACAATACCAACATCAACCGCAATATTATCAACACCAATAGGTTCCATAAAACATCCCACACGATGTTTTCCAAATTTCTCAACTAACCATAACCATATCCACTATACCATAATCAAGGAATTATATTTAATTTAATCTCAAATTAGTCCAAAATCTCCTTTCAGATTCACCTCATGCCCATCAACCTCAATTCAACACTTCATGATTTTTCTCCTATGATTCTTTCCTCTCCAAGAATTGCTAAACCTTTACATCATCTCAATCATGTAAATAATAGGAAGAACATACCTTATAGTAGCAGAACTTCACTTTATTCACCTCTTTCTAAGACCAAGTTCATCACCACCTTGAAAAGAAACAAGAACAATTACCTTCCATGGATTTGGTAGAAAGAGTTTTGGAGAAGTGTAGAGAGAATTTAGGGAGAGAAGGTGGTAGAAAATGAGAGAAAAATCAGATTTTTGTTTTTAAATTTTATGATTTTTACTGTTCACACCGACTACTGTAGCAGTACTTAGCACGTCGGTACTGTAGCAGTTACTGTAGCACGCGTTTCTGCTCTGTCAGCCTGACTTGTAACGTCCATAATTCTCTACTCCGATGTTGTATCGATGAGCGGTTGTTGCGTTGGAAACTAGACTTGACGAACTTCACTTTAGGCTTTTGAAACACCTTAAAACTCCAATATACTAGGGGATATACCCCTCCAAAGTTGACCCAAAATTCTGTCAACTTTTTCCAAATTTTTCACAAACTTATTTTCTTCGATTTGCTTGATTCTGAAACCTTTAGACGTTTTCTTAACACTTGTTAAGAGTATTCATTAACCTTATAAGGGTTCCATGACCTCTTCGAGCTTACGTTAGTTTACTCACAACGCACATGACGCAGGAATTTTTTTCTGAGGTGTAACAATTCAGATACAATATAGTCAAAATAGTACTCTACGAGTCTAAACGAGTCCAACGATACCCATATTGCTATACTTTTAGAAAAATACCCAAAATACCCCTACAATGTTAATCCGAGTTCATGAGGGTAAAACGGGAAATTTCGTGCACAATTATGTTACCCATCATCTAGTTAACCCTCAGTCTTAATTTTATGGAATTTTATTCATCACAAGATATTCAAATTCATCTTTTCTATTTTTAGCCCTAGGGTTCTTAACCCATTAGTTCTTTACAATTAGTGTGTGGGATGACTATGAGATGATGATAATCGATAAATAAATAAAGAATACTAGGTTAGAATCTTACCCCAAAGTGCTTGTGAATGTTTTTCCATTGTTATCTCCCAACCCTCCAACTATTGAAGGTTTCATCAATTCTTGGGTATTAATCTTTCACCCACCATTAATGGAGCTTAAGCTTGTCATGGGATTTGAAGAAGTAACGATAATGAATCACATAAGGGTTTGCACTTACCTTCAAGGAGGAACTTCATCTAGCCCTAGGAAAATAGCCCCTTATGTTCTAGGGAAGTGTTTTTGGGTTTATGAGGGGAAAGACTTGAAAAACACCACTTAAAACGGAATTTTGCCCAGTGCACCCGCTGCAGCGTGTGCCCCCTTTGCTATAGTGGATGTACCCTTCGCTATAGCGTGTGCCCGTGCCGCTATAGCGGGTGTCCAATTTTCTAATTTATTCAAAACTTCGTTTTAGCCCTCGAAATTCATCCGGAACCTCCCGAACACAAACTATATATGTGTTTTGATTGTAAACAACGTTACGGACTCAACCGTGATCTCCAAATTCCCAAAAGAGATCATTTTAACTCTATGTTGACCAAGTCAACCCCAACACTATGAAATTAAGCCTTCACTCGAGACTCAAAACATCCCCGGATGCCTTGGGACCCAAACCATGGCTTCACTAAGTCATAGGTCGTACTAACAAGACTCGGGGAAAGGGTCAACAAGGTTAAATGGGTCAAAATACTATAAAGACCAAATGGGTCATTACAGAACAGTAGCATCAGTTGAAGCGGTACCTGAGTAGTGTCAGCAGTTACCGACATAAAAATGGCAAGCCCCTCAGTGGCATCTCCCGTGGCCCCAAGACCCGACTCAGGAATGCCCGTCACATGGGCTCTCCGACACAACTCTGTAATGATGCATGGAAAAATGAGGGTGGTCTGTGGTTGCAGTGCTCTGATTCTAATCTCCTCCGCAATCACCCACATTTATTGTACATCGAGACATCATTACTGCAACTATCATAGCCTAGGCATTCGTAAGGGTATTGTCATTCTGCGTAGTGAACAACCTGTATCGGATCAAACTTCACCAAAACTTGGCTTGCAATGTGATAGAATTTTTGAAAATTTTCTGATTCGGCTGTGTTGCCCAAGGTGGAGTACCACGAGCTATTACAATAGTATCCCACTGTAGCCCCGACCTCTCATTTTTCCTGTCACGTTTGTCCATAAATTATGTCTCATTGGTCGGCTCCACCAAGTCATTATCAAAATAGACCCTGTTAATAGCCTTGCTGGAAATGTCCACCTTGGCACTACGGACCGTGACAGTTTCAAGGAATGGCAATATGTGCGTAGGCACGCTAGGTCATTTTATCAAATGCAAAGCGGCCCCATAGTTGGCATAAAATTCTCGCACAAGCACTGGACAATACTCACCCCTAGAGTAACCAAAAACTGCAAGCCGATATAGCCAGAGTGCCCCAGTAGTGTCGGGAAAGGCTTCTAAGCCATCAAAGTTCAGTCGCCTCTTTTCTCAGATGCTTCTCTTGGGCTTGCCCCCTTTCTTTGTTGGAACAATCCCCTGCTCATATAGTCTTTTTGCTCTCGTGATTGGGAATAACAATTTATCCTTCTCCATTTGCTTAGTTCGGATCTCCAACCTTCTGTCTTCAGCTTTATTATCTGGAACCGCAGGACTAGAGGGGTCAGAGAAAGCCTCGCTTGAGCCACTCACTTGTTCAGTTCCCTTGATTTCGGCTCCACTGCCTTGTTCAGTACCCTCAGTTTCTGTATCTCCTGAAGCAGATGTAGAGGATCCTTCCTCCCCCTTTTCAGACTGGGAGGAGTTAGAATCAGACGGTGTCATGGTTTGGGGTTGGATGTTGTGCCCCCCCCCCCCCCCCTCCTGAAACTTCTTCTGAGGCATGACCTCCTTCTTCTCTTCAGACTGGGAGGGGGAGTCATGTAGTTCATGTGTGACATCCTCCCAGTCACGACCTCGACCTCAGCCTCTTGGCTCGGTACCTCTCTTTATTGAGTGTTTTGCAGTCATACCTATTGTGATGAAGAATTCGTGACTACACTTGATGAGATGAAGAAAATAAGCAAGCAAAATTTTTTAAAATTGGAGCAAAGGGTAGTCGAGTGAAGGAATGGGGATTTTTGGGGAATTAGGGCCAATATTGTGAGGTTTTTATAGAGGTTGAAGGTGGAATAATGGTGGATTGATGGTGGGGATCATGGGTGTGTAGTGTTGCAGTGGGGTGTGAAATGGAAGAAGAAAAGGAGCGTATGGGGGTTTTGTTTAAAACCCTCTACTCGTCTCTTTTATATATTTTTTTTGAAATAAAGATACGGGCCGTATTTTTTGGCCGTATTTTATCACTTTATTTTTTAGGTGATTCAATGTTTTGGTTTCCTTCTTAAATACGATCAACTACACGACCCGTAAAATTTTATACGGTCCGTGAATGTGGTCCGTATTTAAGCATGTAACAAAATAGAGTTCACTTTAAATTTTCCTTACCTTTCATGCCTGGAGATACGGTTTGTATTTTGAAATACGGCCCATGCTTCCCGATCATATTTAAGCATATCACCAACAGTGAGTGATTACTTTTGTGCAACACTTTTACGATTAAAAAGTACGGTCCGTATTCTGCTTCTCAACCTAAATTTTTCCTGCATTCTCATCCTACACCAAAGCAAACATCAAACTACTCTAAAAACCAAAAATACATGAAAATAAACTTGGGTTGCCTCCCAAGAAGCGCTTGATTTAATGTCGCGGCACGACGGTGGTACCGTTTTACTCCGGGTTAGGAGTGTATCCATGCTTTAGCCTGTGCCTATCCCGATTATATCTCCACTAGTGCACCAATGGTAATGATTCACCCTCTGGCCATTAGCCCAAAATGTTCGAGATTCATCCATGGTTTTCAATTCAATCGAGATATTGGGTGAAACACTCACCAATTCGAAAAGTCTGGACCACCTGGATTTTAACTTACCCCCAAAAAAGCTTCAGCCGGGAATTATACAGCAGAACAGAGTCACCTTTCTGAAAATCCCGCTCGAGAATCTTGACATCATGATAGTACTTCATCTTTTCCTTGTACAAACCCGCACTCTCATTGGCATGGAACTGGAATTCATCCATTTTATTCATCCGAAACAACCTCAGCTTGGTTGCTTCTTCCCAGTCCATGTTCAACTTTTTTAGAGCCCATAAGGCTTTATGTTCCAGTTCCACTAGCAGATGACACGCCTTTCCAAAAACCAGCTTATAAGGAGAAGTCCCAATGGGCGTTTTAGATGCAGTTCTGTACGTCCACATAAAATCATCAAGTTTCCTAGCCCAGTCTATTTTGTTTATATTGACCGTCTTGGCCAAGATACTCTTTATCTCCCGATTAGAGACTTCCACCAGGCCACTCATTTGCAGATGATAAGGAGTGGCCACCCGGTGATAAACACTATATTTTTCAAGAAGTGTTGCAAACGCCTTGTTGCAGAATTGCGAACCGCCATCACTAATAATAGCTCTTGGGGTGCCAAATCGGGTGAATATGTTCTTCTTGAGAAAGTTAACGACACTCTTCCCTTCATTATTGGGTAAAGCCACTGCTTCTACCCATTTCGAGATATAATCTGCAACTACTAGAATGTATTTCATGCCTCCAGAACTCACAAAGACCCTCATGAAGTCAATGCCCCACACATTAAAGAGGTAAACTTCTATCACATAGTTCATAGGAATCTCATGCCTCTTAGAGATAGCCCCTTGTCGTTGGCCTTCATCACAGGATTTCACCATCAGGTTAGCATCATGATAAAGTGTTGGCCAGTAATATCCACATTCAAGCACTTTGATTGCAGTCTGGTTTCCACTATGATGATCCCTAACAGGAGAGTCATGCCAAGCCTTCAGAATATCCATCACTTCCAATTCCGAATCACAATGCCAAATGATATTGTCAGTGTATGTCCAAAAATAGGTATGGTTCATCCAGTAATACTGATGAGAGTCCCTCAAGATTTTTTTTTTTTTTTTGATATGCTTTGATTTCCTCTAGAATAATGCCTGTCACCAAAAAGTTGGCGATGCCTGCATACCATGGTACCATCTCAGAAGACATCACTAGAACCCTCTCATCTGGGAAAACAACATCTATATCAAGATCCTCTGACAGTCTTCCAGCTCCCTCAAGTCATGAAAGATGATCTACTACCTGATTTTCGGACCCTTTGCGATCTTTCACCTCGAAGTCGAATTCTTGCAACAGCAGGACCCATCTAATCGATCGTGGTTTTGCATCTTTCTTCGCTATCAAATACCTCAATGCTGCATGATCGGTGTATACCACTGCCTTGGACCCTAACAGATAGACCCTGAATTTCTCGAACTTAAATACTATAGCAAACAACTCTTGCTCAGTAACAGTGTAATTCATCTGTGCCCCATTGAGTGTCCTGCTGGCATAGTAAATCTGGTACATGATCTTATTATGCCTCTGACCAAGCACAACGCTAATAGCAAAACCACTCGCATCACACATCAGCTCAAAAGGGAGTGACCAATCTAGTGAACCAAATAATAGGAGCAGAAGTAAGGCGCTTCTTCAACTCTTCAAACGCCTACAGGCATTTCTCATCAAACTCGAACTTAGCCTTTTTTTCAAGAAACTTGCACATGGGATTCACAATTTTGCAGAAATCCTTAATAAAACGCCGATAGAAACCATCATGTCTAAAGAAACTCCGGACACCTTTAGCTGAGATAGGTGGAGGAAACTTTGCAATCTCATCAATTTTAGCCTGATCGACCTCAATCCCCTTTTCAGAGATTTTTTGACAGAGAACGATCCCTTTCTTCACCATGAAATGGCACTTTCCCCAATTTAGCATAAGATTGGTCTTCTCAAATCTTTTCAAAACTCAACCCAGATGGTCAACACAATCATCAAAAAAATCATCCATAAAGACCTCCAAGAAGTCCACAATCATATCGGAGAAATCAACATCATGCATCTCTGAAATGTAGTCGGTGCATTGCAAAGACCAAATGACATCCTGCTGAAAGCGAGCGTCCCATAAGGACAAGTGAATATCGTCTTCTCCTGGTCTTCAAGAGCAATATTAATTGAATTATAGCCAGAATACCCATCTAGGGAGCAATAGTAAGACCTTCCAGCCAACCGATCAAGCATCTGATCAATACCCATGGGGAAATGGTCCTTGCAAGTGGCAGAATTCAGCTTCCTATATTCCATGCAAACACGCAACCCAGTAACAGTACGAGTCAGAATTAACTCATTTTCAGCATTAGGCACCACTGTGATACCGCCCTTCTTTGGAACGCATTATACCGGGCTTACCCACTTGTTGTCTGCTATAGGATATACAATGCCAACATTTAACCATTTATTTCTCAATCTCCGCTGGTGCTCTATACTTGGTGAACTATCTTTCTCAAGCTGAATTTTGTGCTCACATATGCCGGAGGGAATCCCCCGAATATCTTCAATAGTCCAGCCTATAGCACGCCGGCACTCTCTCAATATCTCCAACAATTTATTTGTCTACTCTTTATTCAGCAATGCAAACACAATAACTTGCAAAATGTTAGCGGGGCCAATAATCTCGTACTTTAAATGTGCAGGCAGCTGCTTAAGCTCAAGCTTAGGTAGATCAACAATGGATGGTTTTGCTAGAGGGGTTGTTCTATTTTCAAGATCAAGATCTAGCTTCTTTGGGTGCTAAAATTAAGTACCAACCCCACAAGTGAATTCACAGTCTCCACATAGCCCTCCATATTATCAGTATCAAAATCTACCACAATAACAGCAAGAGCCTCTCCCAAACATCTATCTTCTATTTTGAATTCCACAGCTTTATCAACAACATCAAAAGAATCAATCACCGAAATGCTCTCATAAGCACTCGGTAGCTTCATCCCTTTACTTGCCTGGAAATTCACCTCCTTATCATTGACTCGGAATTTTATTTCATTCTTTTCCAAATCCATAAAAGCCCTTCCTGCAGCAAGGAAATGTCTCGCCAAAATAATGGGAATGTCCCGATCAACAGCATAGTCAAGAATCACAAAATTCGCGGGTAACAAAAAATCACCAACCCGCACAAGAACAGCATCTACCATACCAAGCAGCCTCTTAATAGAGTTGTCAGCCATCTGTAATCGCATAGTCGTTGGGCTAGGCATCCCCAATCCCGATTTCTTATAAATAGCAAGTGGCATTAAATTTATGCTAGCCCCATTACCACATAAAGCGCGAGCAAAATCATGCTGACCAACCAAAAAAGGAAAAGTGAAGGCCCCCAGATCTTCCTTCTTTTGAACATTGGTGATGGATATAATAGAACTAACACGGTGAGTCACACTCATGGTTTCATGCTTCACAGACCTCTTCTTTGTCAGCAAATCTTTCAAATACTTTGAAAATCTAGGCATCTCTTTGATAGCATCAATAAAAGGGATATTCATGGAAATCTAATTCAACTGATCATAGAACTTCTGACATTTAGCATCTTCGGTATTCTTTGACAACCTTTAAGGAAAGGGAGGTGTGGCTTTAAATAACTGAGTCAAAGGATGAAAATCCCCTTTTACCATTGACTTCCTAGTGTCATGGCTGTACTTCTGCTTTTCAAAACTTTCTGGAACATCATCAACCTGCTTAATAATAGGAACTTCTATCTGGACCTCATCAACGATTGTTGGCAAATCATATTGTGCCTCTTCTTCTTCAGCAACTGGCTCAAGATTTATCACCTTCTTTTCAGCACTTTGGATTATTTTACCACTCCGAGTATTGATGGCATATACACGGTCTAAACCACCTTCTCCATTCTTCGGATTCAGAATAGTGTCACTAGGAAGTCCTCCCTTCTGTGGAGGGTGTTGTTCTCTGGAAATATCTCGCATCTGCCACTCGAGCTTCTGAATAGAAGCCGTGTGAGATCCCACTGTTTCTGTCAGCCCTTTCAATGTTCTATCTGCTTTGTCTTGGTTGCCTAGCACCTTTTCCAGCATGCTCTCCACCCTAGAACTCTCTTGTTTCGTCGACTACCCTTTGGTGCAATATAGGGATTGGAACTCCTATTTCCAAAGCTATTATTATTATTATTATTATTATTGTAGTTTCCTTGGTTTGAGCCACCATAGTTGTTGTTGTAATTTCCTTTTCCCTATTGAGGTCTCCATTGATTCTGATACTGATTATGATAGCCTCTCTGGTAATTCTGCCGCTGATAACCCCCTTGAGAGTTATTGACATTGTTAGCATCCTCATACTACATATGAGGCCCTTCTTGATATGGACCCTCTTGAACTTGGTAAATTCCCTTGGGCATTCCCGGAATTTCTTCAACATGAACCTTTTTCTCTTCTTTTTCATCAAGTCTCTTGGCAAAAAATAAATATTGGTCACTATCTGAGCTAAAGTCTACTTAGTCTCTTGATTCTCCTTCACAAAATTCTAGATCATTGAAGCTACATAAGCCACACCAGTACCACTCGAGTGACATGCCTGATTGTGAGTAGTAAGCTTATCAAACAATTGAGTGATACCAGCATAAGTCTTCTCCATAAAACATCCATTAGCTGCACTGTTAGCCACAACTTGTGTCATTGGATCTAGCCCTCTGTAGAACTTCTCCATCAATAAATTATCTGAAAAACCATGGTTTGGATACTTATGCAAATAGTCTTTAAACCTCTACCATACTTCAAATAGTTGTTCCATCGGTAGTTGCTTGAAGTTATAAATCTTGTCACTAATTTCCGCTCTCTTGCTTGGAAAGAACCACTTTTTAAGAAACACAGAAAACAGCTCTGCCCATGTATATGAATAGTGTTATAGGACAGCTTTTCAAACAAAACTTTAGCTTCACCAGTTAAAGAGTATTTGAAAACTCTTAGCTGAATAGCATCATCGGATACAACATTCTGCGTATGTTGGGCACACACGCCCACAAAATTCTTCAAATGTTGGTGAGGGTCATCATTGGTGGAGTTCTGATAGTGGCCTCAAGCTTGAGAAATTGGTAAATGGTTGAGTCAATCTAGCAATTTACCACAGTAACCCGAGATGGAACAATAGTAGAAGTATATTCCATCTCATCTAACATATCAGCAAACGGGTTCTCTACCTCGACCAGTGGTTGATCTTGATTAACTTCGTGCACCTTGTTATTACTAGCAGCTCCACATTTGTTATTGTTAATGTTGTTCTGCATGATCACCTGGTTCACAGTATACGACAAACAAGGTATGATGGAATAGAATAAGACTTTAAGCAAAGCACAAACTATTTAGTCATTTCAAAACTGTATTCTCCGGCAATGGCGCCAAAATTTGATACGCTCAAATTAAACCTATTAAATGATGTAAAGCAGACGATGTCAAATATAGTAACATAACTAGGTTGGGGTCAAATCCCACAGGAAACAAGGTGTGAAAAGGTTACTAAAGTCGTAGAGTACTTTCTTAAGGTCTAATTTCTTATTCCCCTGTGTTTATAGAAGATTGGTTGTTTATAACTAATTGTCACTAATTTGCTTAGGATTGTAATATATGGTAAAAAAAAACATAGGTTGTGTCCCCCTTTAGATAAAGTGTATGCTATGGTAATTGATCATGATATACTTCTAAAGGATTGTTATTAGAATGCACTTAACCTCTAATTGAATCCCTAATGTTTCCCAACAGTTAAAGATTATTTCTCTTTATGATTTTCTCAAATATAAAAGAGTGTATATGAAAAATGATTAATTCGTGCCAAGTAAATCCCTCTTATTCCTAAGTGAATTTATTAAACAAGGTTAACGCCTTCTTGTTATTTATTCCTACCAAACCCTACTCACTTTCCCAATTTAAGAAAAATTTATGGCTTTAATCAATATTTGCAACCATCAATTATATTAAGAACAAAGAATAAATAAACCCTAAAAATTTGTTATGCGTATATCAATCCCAATCCTCAATCACGAAACACCCATCCTAGGGTTCACAACCTTAGTAGAAAAATTAGCTACTCATAGTGGAAGAGGAACAAGAAGAGCTAACAGAAATCATGATGCCTACTTTTGATTGATTGGAATTGAAATAAAGTAACTGCAATTGTTTGTTCTCCAAAAAGCTTCGAAAACTATTAGTATTCAAAAACCACTTGCATCAGACATCAGCTCAAAAAGGAGTGACCAATCTAGTAAATCAAATAATAGGAGCAGAAGTAAGGCGCTTCTTTAACTCTTCAAACGCCTGCAGACATTTCTCATCAAACTCGAACTTAGCCTCTTTGTTAAGAAACTTGCACATGGAATCGGTAATTTTGTAGAAATCCTTAATAAAACGCTGGTAGAAACCAGCATGTCCCAAGAAACTCCGGACACCTTTAGCTGAGATGGGTAGAGGAAGCTTTGCAATCACATTAATTTTAGCCTGATCGACCTCAATCCCTTTTTCAGAAATTTTATGACCGAGAACGATCCCTTCCTTCACCATAAAATGGCACTTCTCCCAATTCAGCACAAGATTGGTCTCCACGCATCTTTTCAAAACTCAACCCAGATGGTCAACACAATCATCAAACGAATCACCAACTACAAAAAAATCATCCATGCAGACCTCCAAGAAGCCCACAGTCATATCTGAGAAAATCAACATCATGCACCTCTGAAATGTAGCCGGTGTATTGCAAAGACCAAATGGCATCCTGTTGAAAGTGAGCATCCCATAAGGACAAGTGAATATCATTTTCTCCTAGTCTTCAAGAGCAATATTAATTTGATTGTAACCAGAATACCCATCTAGGGAGCAATAGTAAGACCTTCTAGCCAGCTGATCAAGCATCTGATCAATAACAGGCATGAGGAAATGGTCCTTGCAAGTGGCAGAATTCAGCTTCCTATATTCCATGCAAAAACGCAACCCAGTAACAGTAGGAGTCAGAATTAACTCATTTTCAGCATTAGGCACCACTGTGATACCTCCCTTCTTTGGAACGCATCGTACCGAGCTTACCCATATGTTGTCTGCTATAGGATATACAACTCCAGCATCTAACCATTTAATTCTCAATCTCCGTTAGTGCTCAACACTTGGTGAACTATCTTCCTCAAGCTGAATTTTGTGCTCACATATGCTGGAGGGAATCCCCCGAATATCTACGATAGTCCAGCCTATAGCACGCCTATACTCTCTCAGTATCTCCAACAATTTCTTTTTCTACTCTTTATTCAGCAATGTAGACACAATAACTGGCAAAATATTGTCCGGGCCAAGAATCTCATACTTCAGATGTGCCGACAGCTGCTTAAGCTCAAGCTTAGGTATATCAACAATGGATGGTTTTGCTGGAGGGGTCGTTCTATTTTCAAGATCAAGATCTATCTTTTTTGGGTGGTAGGAATAAGAACCCTACCCCACAAGTGAATTCACAGTCTCTACATAGCCCTCTATGTCATCAGTATCAAAATCTACCACAATAACAGCAAGAGCCTCTCCTAAACATTCATCTTCCATTTTGAATTCCACTGCTTCATCAACAACATCAAAAGAATCATTCATCGAAATACTCTCATAAGCACTCGGTAGCTTCATCGCTTTATTTACCTGGAAAGTCACCTCCTTATCATTGACTCAAAATTTTATTTCATTCTTTTCTGAATCCATAAGAGCCCTTCTCGTAGCAAGGAAAGGTCTCCCTAAAATAATAGGAATGTCTAGATCAACAGCAGAATCAAGACTCCCAAAATCTGCGGGTAACAGAAAATCACCAACCCACACAAGAACAACATCTTAATAGATTTTTCAGCCATCTGTAATCGCATAGTCATCGGTCTAGGTATCCCCAATCCCAATTGCTTATAAATAGCAAGTGGCATTAAATTTATGCTAGCCCTATTATCACATAAAGCGCGAGCAAAATCATGCGGACCAACCGAACAAAGAATAGTGAAGGCCCTTGTATATTCCTTTTTTTGAACATTGGTGGTGGATATAATAGAACTAACGCGGTGAATCACACTCAGAGTGTTATGCTTCACAGACCTCTTCTTTGTCAGCAAATCTTTCAAATACTTTGCATATCCGAGCATCTCTTTGACAACATCCATAAAAGGGATGTTCATGGAAAGCTGCTTCAACTGATCATAGAACTTTAGACATTTAGCATCTTCGGTCTTCTTTGCCAACCTTTAAGGAAAAGGAGGTGTGGCTTTAAATAATTGAGTCAAAGGATGAAAATCCCATTTTACCATTGACTTACTAGTGTCATTGTTGCCCTTCTTCTTTTCAGAACTTTCTAGAACATCATCAACCTGCTTAACAATAGGAACTTCTTTCTGGACCTCATCAACGATTGTTGGCACATCAGATTGTGCCTCTTCTTCTTCAGCAACTGGCTCGAGATTTATTACCTTCTTTTCAGCACTTTGGACTATTTTACCACTCTGAGTACTGATAGCATATACACGGTCAGCACCACCTCCCCCACTCTTCGAATTTGAAGTAGTGTCACTATGTTCTATCTCGTAGTTTCATCCGTTGAGATTCGCTAGGCGTTAGTTGTCCTAATCGTGGAAATGGGAGTTATATTAGGCTATATGAGATTACATTTTCTCATATTATGGCTATGGAGGGTTTAAGCCCATGAAATGAGCTATGGAAGGATTTAAGAACAAACAAATAAAGGAATTGAGTTTGTGGGAACTTTGGTAAAACTTGGCAAAATTTTCGGACAGAATTTGGTCCAAATTGGTGAGGGCATATCTCCTAGAATATGAGGAGTTTTGGTGTGTTTATTTTTTCCAAATTAAATTTCATCGAGTCTAGTTTCCAACGCAACAAACCGTTCGTCAATGTGACGTCTGAGTAAAACGTTATGCATGTTTTACGACAGACTGTCTGAGCAGAAATTGTTTGCGGACCATTTGACGACCCGCGGGAATTTTGACGCCCCGCAGAAAATTCTGCGGTCCGTCAAATTGACACAGCCTAGCGTCAAATGGTCACAGTGACCCATATTTGACTGGGCAGTTCTACGGACCATTTTGACGGTCCGTAGGAATTTATACAGCCCGTCAAAATGGGCGCAGAATTGCCCGGCGAGAGTTTAAGTTCCGCTTTATATATTTCGTTCCACTTCATTTGGACATATTATTTTACCAAACCAGATCCAAAGGCTCTCTAAAAACCCTCTCTTCCACTCCATAAACTAATCAAAGCCAAAATCTAAGAGAGATTAAATATCAATAAGAAAGAATCAAGATACCCATGTGCTAGAGGTCTTGCTAGGGTTAATAAACTCCAAGAATCTTTTGGATATTGAAGCTAGGGTTTTCATATAAGTTGATAGCTTGCTCCAAAGCTCATTCTTATGAGATAAAAGGTTAGTTTTCATACTTATTACGTATTATCAAGAATTTTTATTTGTTGAACAACTTAGGTAGAAGGAAAAAGTGGAAGATGAGTTCTAAATGTAGTTTTTATAAGGCTTTTGAGTAGTAAGCTAACTTGAGTTATGATTCTTAGTATAATATGGGTATAATATTGCTATGGAAAGTAATAATGGTGATGAAGAAGCATTATATGAAATGTGCTAAAATGGGTATGAAGTTGCTAGCATAAGTTGAACACAAGGATGAGTTTTGAAGGCTAAATCGAATGTGAATACTTGATTATGATATTGTGTATATTATTGTGGTTGTTTGGGAGTTGTTTTGTGATATAGTGGAAGTTGACGAAATAGGGGAAATGCTGCCCAATTTTCATTAGGACATGAATTACCCTAGTTTGGATTGAAGAGTTTCATTAAGGCTTAACCATGTTATGAATCCTTCCAAATGTAGATTATTCAAGCTTCAACGGGGAACGTTAAATAGTTAAGGAAACAAAGAGGTATGTAAGGCTAACCCTTCTTTCATTAAGGCATGGTTCCCTTACTATATGTATCCTTTCATGAGTTCCATAATGTCCTCCAAATGACTCTATCTCTAAGGTTTCCAAAGCTTACGATTCTATTGCCTCTTTTATATGATAGTTGATCCTCTAAGGATAAATATAACGAAAATGATGATGTCAATGATGACGATGATACTCATGAACTCCTATATATATGTATTTAAGTATGTATGACTATTATGTAACACCGAGCTTATATGGCCGAGTATGACACCTATCGCGTGCACACCACTGCAGTTGGGTACGGATAACAATGAGCCTTGGTAGGGCCAGGTACGTATGACACCGAGCCTTGTCATGGTCGGGTACGCTATGGATACGAATATGTATATGAATATGGATGCGAATATGTATATGAATATGTATACGGATACGGATATGGATATTTGTATATGTATATATGTATGTACATGAGCACGCACTAGAAATGGAAGGTCCCTATGAAAGACAAGTAAGTAATTATGATGATGGCTTTACTACTCCCCGATTCCCCCATCCTATGCTATTTCTTGTGCTGTCTTTTATGCTCATATTATGATGTTGATTATGTTTTACATACTCATTACATTATTCGTACTGACGTCCTTTTGTTTGTGGACGCTGCTTCATGCACGCAGGTGGACAGGGAGACAGGACTGATCCATAGACTTCTAACTCAGGGACTACATAGAGAAGCTCCATTTCATTCCGGAGCTACAACTTTTGGTATTATTTTTTTGTGTACATACCCATGGGAAAGGGGGGTCTTGTCCCACCTATATGATGTGAAATACTCTCTTTAGAGGCTCGTAGACAGTTGTATATGATTAGATATCCTTAGCCTTGTCGGCTCATATTTTGTACGTCATTTTGATAGCCTCGTCGGCTTGTGTATATGGATGTGGGCATTAATACTGATAATGATATAAATGTGTTGTTGCCTAACGAGATTGGTACTATTGATGCATATAAATTATAAGTAAGCCATGTGGCTCACCTAGATGTGAATATGAGAGTACGATGAGAGGTGTCCGGGTGGGTTAGCACCAGGTACCCTTCATGGCCCTCCGGTTGGGTCGTGACACACTAGGAAGTCCTCCCTTCTGTGGAGGGTGTTGTTCTTTGAAAATATCTCGCATCTACGACTCGAGCTTCTGAATGGAAGTCGTGTGAGATCCCACTGTTTCTGTCAGCCTCTTCAATGTTCTATCTGTTTTGTCTTGGTTGGCTAGCACCTTTTCAAGCATGCTCTCCACCCTAGAACTCTCTTGTTTATTCAACTACCCTTTGGTGGAATATAGGGATTGGAACTCCTATTTCCAAAGCTATTATTATTGTTGTAGTTTCCCTGGTTTAAGCCACCATAGTTGTTGTAATTTCCTTTTCCCTATTGAGGTCTCCATTGATTCTAATACTGATTCTGATAGACTTCTTGGTAATTCTACCACTGATAACCCCCTTGAGAGTTATTGACATAGTTAGCATCCTCATACTACATAGGAGGCCTTTCTTGATATGGACCCTCTTGAACTTGGTACATTCCCTTGGGCATTCCCGAAATTTTTTCAACAAAATTAACCTTTTTTTCTTCTTTTTCATCAAGTATCTTGGTCAGCAAAGAAATATTGGTCGCTATCTGAGCTAAAGTCTGCTGAGTCTCATGATTCTCCTTCACAAAATTCTGGATCACCGAATCTACATAAGCCACACAAATACCACTCGAGTACCATGCCTGATTGTGAGTAGTAAGCTTATCAAGAAATTGAGTGATACCAGCATAAGTCCTGTCCATAAAACACCCATTAGCTGCACTGTTAGCCACAGCTTGTGTCATTGGATCTAGCCCTCTGTAGAACTTCTCCATCAATATATTATACGAAAAACCGTGGTTTGGATACTTATGCAAATATTCTTTAAACCTCTAACATACTTCAAATAGTTGTTCCGCCAGTAGCTACTTAAAGTCATTAATCTTGTCACTAATTTCTGTTCTCTTGCTCGGAAAGAACCACTTTTTAAGAAACACAGAAATCGGCTCTACCCATGTATATGAATAGTGTTATGGGATAGCTTTTCAAACAAAACTTTAGCTTCACCGGCTAAAGAGTATTTGAAAACTCTTAGCCAAATAGCATAATCGGACACAGCATTCTGCATATGTTGGGCACACACGCCCACAAAATTCTTCAAATATTGGTGAGGGTCATCCTCGGTGGAGTTCCGATATTGGCCGTCAAGCTTGAGAAATTGGTAAATGGTTGAGTCAATCTTGCAGTTTACCACAGTAACCCGAGGTGCAACAATAGCAGAAGCATATTCCATCTCATCTAACATATCATCAAATGGGTTCTCAACCTCGATTGGTGGTTGATCTTGATTAACCTCGTGCACCTTGTTATTACCAGCAGCTCCACGTCTGTTATTGTTATTGTTGTTCTACATGATCACCTGGTTCACAGTATACAACAAACACGGTGTGATGGAATAGAACAAGACTTTAAGCAAAGCACAAACTATTTAGTAATTTCAAAACTGTTTCTCCGGCAACGACACAAAAATTTGATACACTCAAATTAAACCTATTAAATGATGTAAAGCAGATGATGTCAAATATAGTAACCTAACTAGGTTGGGGTCGAATCCCACAGGAAATATGGTGTGAAAAGGTTACTAAAGTCGTAGAGTACTTTCTTAAGGTCTAATTTCTTATTCCACTGAGTTTATAGAAGATTGGTTGTTTATAACTAATTGTCACTAATTTTCTTTGGATTGTAATATATGGTAAAAGAACCCTAGGTTGTGTCCCCCTTCAGATAAAGTGTATGCTATGGCAATTGATCATGATATACTTCTAAAGGATCGTTATTAGAATGCACTTAACCTCTAATTGAATCCCTAATGTTTCCCAACAGTTAAAGATTATTTCTCTTTATGATTTTCCCAAATATAAAAGAGTGTATATGAAAAATAGTTAATTCATGCCAAGTAAATTCCTCTTATTCCAAAGTGAATTTATTAAACAAGGGTTAACGCCTTGATTTCTTGTTATTTGTTCCTACCAAACCCTACTCACTTTCCCAAGTTAAGCAAAGTTTATGGCTTTATTCAATGTTTGCAACCATCAATTATGAATTAAGAACAAAGAATAAATAAACCCTAAAAATCCATTATGTGTATATCAATGCCAATCCCCAATCACAAAACACCCATCCTAGGGTTCATAACCTTAGTAGATAAATCAGCTACTCAAAGTGGAAGAAGAACTAGAAGAGATAATAGAAATCATAATGCTTACTTTCGATTGATTGGAATTGAATAAAGTAATTGCAATTGTTTGTTCTCCAAAAAGCTTCAAAAATTATTGGTATTCAATGCTAGGGAATAATAGTTTAAAACTGACAACTGATAATAAATAAAACCCTACAAGGAACTATTTATAAGGTTCCAAAAACATAAAATTACAAATTTGCAATTAAGTCCCTGAAGGCACATGTTACGGTCCCCGTATCACCTTATACGACTAAGATTTCTTCAAGTCTTCAGAGGGAATCACGATCGCCTTATACGGCCCGTACAAACTTATGCGGTCCGTGAAACTTAAATGTGGAACTTCATCTTCAAACTCAGGTTTCTGTCTCGGTTAATTCCACTAAATACGATCAACTATAGGGCATGTGTAATATTATACAATCCATGAACGTTGCCCGTATAACAGCATCCTCCAACTTCAACATTCTACTTCTCTTCTTCACTGATTAAGACTAGGGTTACCTACGGTCTGTATAACTTTATATCAGTTCCAAATAATGCAATTTTCGTGCTCTTGTCCCTTAACTCCTCGATTACTTGAAACACAACAAAATACATCGAAACGACACATACTTACTTAAAAACAAGTAAAACTTCTCGTAAAAAGATATCGAATGTGTCATAACTTCACGGCACGTCGGTTACCAAGTCTATAAGTATAAGAGCATGTCTAGTAAAGTCTTGTGGATCGGTACAATGAGCTCCGTACGTACCTGCGAGAGGTTATAGGATATTTAGGAAACTTCCAATTATTTCATTCCTTCGTGCTACTTCATTCGAATTGGTATCTAGTCGAATCCAATTGGTAGTTGAATATATTTGTCTTATTCTATGATGAATAGTGGAAACTCACCCTTAAATTCTTATGCAAACTGTTTTGATATGACATGTTGCAGCATGGTACGATATATGTCATCCTGATTCGGATGCGTGACCAAGTTCAGTTTCTAGCTATGGCTTGAGGATTCAGTTGTGTAGGATAGTGGTTAAGATTCATTTATTATGGGTTTTTTTCTTGAGAAATGGAAATATGGTACATAGGGCTATATTATCTCCATATTTTCAGCGTTGGGTTGCTTGGAAAGGGCAAAAGTACACTGGTGGCTTAACATGAGTGATTTGTTCGATGATATGATTAGTTTTGGGAAACGTTTCAACTTCGTCAAGGCATTATGATGGTGTGTGTGGCACGGGTGTATCAATAGCAGGTCAACAATTCATCAGCGGCAGGGTATTAGATGTTGATATGCGAGGACAAGTGTAAGTTTGGTAAAGATCATCAGATTTGGAAAAAGTGTAGTGAACGCGTGTAATAAAGAAGAGAAGCTGAGAATATGGACATGAAGAACGACTTTTGTGGAAAATGTGTAGCGAAATAAGATGTCTTAGGGTATTGTGGTATGAGTGCTCTTCGTATTAATGGAACGGGGGATTAAGGAAAAGGATTTGGATAGATTAACCTCCGCTCTTAGGAAGGGAAAAATTGGTATCTGACGTGTTTTGTAGGGATAAGGTTGCAATTGGTGCTAGAGTGGATTTCATCTTCGGTCGTAAAAAGTTAAGTTAGACTTCGACGTGACTATATGGTAATGGTTGTGGGTTCTTTCAGGAAAGTGGTTATCAATCCTAGGTCGGAAAGCAATGCTACTTGGGACGAGCAGAGATTTAAGATATTGGGCAATGGTGGTCCTGGTCCTTCATTATAGGGTGTGTTCATCGGGTTTTTGTTTTTAGAGGAATGGTAAGGATATCGTGGAATCAAGAGCTAGTGCATTTGAGAGTTATGATGCGATCATACATGGTAGAATAGATATAAAGGATCTGTGTTGAGTTGGTATGAGGGGTTATCTTATGGGCCAATAGGAACCAGTGGTTGACCAATAGAAATGACTCTAGTGTTGGACAAGTATAAAGATTTTGCACTCAAGGAGCTATCGAATGTTGCATATAATATTGGATTAAGGTTGAGAGCTTGTACCGGTTGTGTTAGTTTCGGCTAGCTCCTGCTATTACTAGTCTTACTACTCGATTAAGTTGATCGAATAAAAGGGATAATCGTGCGAATTGTTAGAGGTGTTCTGGTTTGACAATTGGGATGTTCAAAGTGGTAAATCAATGATGAGGTTTGAATTAATTCGAGTTGTGGAGAATATCTCAAAATTTGAGTTAAGGAAATTTGAGCAAAGTCACCTTGGTAGAGGTACGTGGGGATATTAGTAGGAATGTGTATGTGATACGCTGGATTTAGAGAGTATTCAATTTTAGAGTTGAGTGAGTTAAGGGAACTCTAGTGTGTAGAGTGTGTGGTATACTTCTATCTCTAGGATTGACTCGACTAGTTTGAAAAACTTATGATTATGCGATATTCTATTAAGTGGTTCGATAAATGGTTAAACGGTGATGATGATTGATATTTTATTGGAATTGGGGAATTGAAGAGTCAGTAGAAAGTGTAGTTGATCGAGAATCAGTAAAAAAGTACATCATTGGGATTACTTGGGTCAGTATAGGTTGTGGAGATATTGTCTTACATAGATCAGAAGAGGTGTGATCGTGAGTACGCTTAAAGAAGGGAGTCTATAGAAAAGGACTCAATGATATAATGTATTAAGTGATATGACAAAGTTCCATGAGGTGTCGTGATTAGCGACTAGTGAGAAAAATTTAGGTAACCAACATGTTAAAGCTTATGGAAGTGGCTTGTGTGGCACACAGTTGGGTAATTTCATAACACTCTTCAGCGGATGATTTAGTGTGGTTTAAGGGAAAGGAATGATGAAAAACCCTATTATGTGAGGGCTAGAGTTATATTTTCGAGATGAGACCGTATTCGTGGTAGTGTATTATGATGTAAGTAATATTGACTGGATAGCTTGGGTGAGCACTTTTGGATATTAAGGGCTTGGGAATAGTTATGTGAGGTTGGCCCAAGATATTGCGAGATTGATGCTTTCAGAAAGGTGATAGACGTATCGAGGTGTTACAATGGGAGATTTGATGGTTAAATGGGTATTTTATGAGGCTACAGGTTTTCCGTTGAAATGTTCGGATCGCATCAGATTTGCGTATCGGGTAAAGGTTGAGAAACATGAAGATTGCAATCATAAGGTATAGTTCTTCGGTACTAAGTTGACAGCTTGGATAGGACTCATCTTTTGGAGTCGAAGGTAACACACATGATCGATTTTGCATGATGAAAAGATTAGAATTGGTCGTGATGGTATCACTGTGATTGGTTTCGAAAAGTTGGAGTCAGTTCGAGTGAATATTGGTGGTATTCAGGGGTTGTGCATTGATTCAAGGTCAGAATTGTTCAATTAAAGCTTGATGGACAATGGATATATTTCCAGAGGACTTATGGGTTCCCAGTAAATCACATTCACGGATTAGATGAGTTCAATTCAAATTTGAGGTATAACAGGTGTACCGAGCTTTATCAGGGTTTGCGAGTGGAGTTGATGATATTTTACCGAGAGCAGCTATTCGAACAGGTATAATGGTTTACATTGATACTTAGTAATGATTTGAGGAGGCACCATGGTTGCGAGAGGTCTTTAGAGTGATTATATAGTTTTCTATGGACTTGGCCCGGTGAGGTACGCAGTGGTATGCCTGTGTTGTGATTTGAAGGTTTAAGAAGACTTGGGACTAGCGAAGTCGGCTGTGAGTAAGATCAGTTTGATGGAATTACTTAGAGTTGCTCTGATAAAACAAGGATTCTTTTCTGGAAAGAGTAAGTCTTGGTTTCAGGCCTGTACATATATTTTTCTAAGAAATCATGGAGCAAAGAACGACCTTAGAAGGTGTGAAAGAAAGGTTAAGGGAATCAGAATATCTTCCCGGTTCAGAGTGGGATATGGTTGTGTCCATATCTAAAGGTTTGTGTTTCTTTCGAAAATATTTGTGGGACCCATCGATTGCGTATAGAGGTATGGTCTTATCGAATCAGAGAATTCTAGCAAAAAAAAGTTCTTTATTTCGGGGATCAGTTGTGACAGAAACTCGAGCATGGAAATATGGAAATTGGGTCTTTTAGCTAAATTAGAAGAAGATTTGACTGATAAGATGCGCGGGCAGTGGTTTTGGCGTACTTCATGCCGTGGAGACTTCCATGTTGTTATATTAAAACTGTTAACTTTCATACTCTCTTTCTGCGTTCGAGGTTGAACGATTGTTTAATTGGTATCTGATGTAATGATCCATTTGATTGTTATAACACTTTTGACCCATTTACCCTCGTTAACCCTTCCCCGAGGCCTATTAGTACGATTTTGACCACCAGGGATGGGTGGCACAGTCCCTAAGGTAATGGGGGAGATTTATGATGACTTTTGTGAAATAGAGCCTTAAACTGAAAAACGTTGGACCAATAGTCGACTTTTGGGTAAACGGACCTTTTCCAGGAATCCTTCGACTTCGAGGGGTCCGGATGGTCAATTATGACTTGGTAGGATATTCAGTTCGGTTCCCCAAGCACATAGGAGCATCTTGGGCTATTGGTTGCAAAGTCGATCTTTGGCCATTGGGTATTGACCCGGTCAAATAGACCTCCATTGGGAATTCCAAGACCACGAGTGAGTCTGTGGCGCATTGTTATGTATGAGTACATGTCTAGTTTGTATCTGGAAGGTCTCGAGTGATTGTCGGTTTTTGGGATTGAGTTAGTGAAAACCCAGTATTTTTCAAGGGCCTGGTACCCGCTGTAGTGGCATCCTTTTCGTTATAGCGGACTCGCCTCGGCGAGGCCTCGTCCGCTATGATGAGTTATGTGGATTTATAGTGTGGCGCTACAGCGGACAGGGTTCCGCTATACTGGACTCGCTGTGGCGGGTGTAGAACTGCAGGCGCGATTCCGCTGTAGCGGACACTCAACCACTGCAGCGAACGACGTGGATCAGAATCCTATTTAATGCCTAGTTAAAACCCTTCATTTCCTATCCCTACATTTATTATTTCTAAGAGTCCTTGAAGAGGTTTCAAGCAGATTTCTCGAAAGGGTAAGTTCTCTAATGTAGAATTCATATTTGATAGATGTTAATCGTACTGAAGCTCCCCGAAGAGGGAAGGCAAGGCTCAACTGGATTAGTTTGTGGCACCTGGGCAGCGAGGTAGGTTACGGCTTACCTTTTTGGTTAGTCTCCAGTTAGTGAAGCATACGTAGAAGTTAGTTATTGACGAAGAAAGCATGTTAAACCTTCATGTATGAAGTTGGGATAGATATTCTTAGGATTAGTATTGTTGACTGATTTTTGGGCTTGTTGCCTCTTTGTGGTTTATTGGCTTGTTACCATGTGTGTATTTAGACTTGTACTTAGTTGCCATATGTGATTATGATACGATTGGCTACCATTCATCTTGACATTAACATGGATAGAGGAAAGGACTTGACTTGATATTGATATTATAACATGTGTCCATGTGTGGCACGATTGAGATGTGATTGTGATTTACACTTGAGATCTATACATGCATATCAATTATACATATTCTATACGATTCATTGACATGAGCTGTGATTTGATACTAATAATGTTAAGAGGGAAAGTAAAACATCCGAGGCTTCTTATTATGGTGTTTGCTATAGGCATATTTCGTATGGCCTCGCTTGCATATATATTTAGTGTTACCTATGTAGTCCGAAGGGAAATTGTTTCAGACGTGGCATTGTACAAATTAGGGAATAAGTTCATATTGGTAATTGATTTACGGAGGTTGTTATGCTTATTCACCCTCATGATTATTGTTGAAATTGGCATTCATACATGTATTTCATCCTACATTGATTAAGCATTATTGCATTCATTCACTCATACATGATGGAAATGGTTCGGAAATGATTGATGAAAGATTTATGGTAACTATGAAAGAAAATATAACACTTTTGATGAAAGTATGATATGAATCCGTGATCCGAGGTCTGTTCTGGAGAGAGTGATACATGGACGCCATGGGTCCCCTGCCGGTCATGACTATCGAGACATGGAGGTCTTCCATCCGTAACATGTGTGTACGATGAGATAGTTGGCCAGCTGCTACACCTCGGAAATTTCGAGTTTGTTGTGCTGTGAATAGACTAACGCAAGCTTAAGGTGAACATGAAATCCTTATGACATGAAGGAGAGTAATTGGTAGTTTTAATTGTATACTACAAGATTTTGAAGTCATATGAATCGGTGAAACTAAGTTCGTTGAAGGAAGTGAAATACAAGTGTTCGGGAAGGTTTAGCAATTATCGAACTAATGACTACTTAGTAATGTCTGGAGACGAAGCTATAGGGCTCTTTAGATGGTTAATGGAGTGTTATACAAGTGCAAAGAAGGTTCCATAAGGATTTGAGATCAAATGAATCGATGAGATCAATTTCGAAAGAAAGGAGTTATACGACCACTTATATGGTCCGTATAACTTTATACGGTCCGTATAAGGGTCCGTATAACCTTTCCAGAGAAGGTCAGTCCCTGGTAGTATTATACGGTCACTTATACGGACCGTATAAAATTATACGGACCGTATAAGTGTCCGTATAACTCAATCGGGTCAGATTTTTCTCCACTTATAAATAGATGACCCAAGCTCTTATTTCTCATTTCCCATCTTCTCCACACTTCTTCAGAGTTCTAGAAATTTCTTCACGCCATATCAACACAAATCCAAGAGAAATCAAAGATTACACACCAAGAATCAAGAGAATCAAGTGTAGAGAAGTTCACTAAGGTTTATGGTAGGCAAGATTTCCTTTGGAATTGAAGTTGGGATTTCTCTCAAGTGAAGTATATACATCCAAAGTTCATCCTTACGTGATCAAAGGTGAGTTTCACATTATTTCTCGTTATTAAGAGTATTTGAGTGGTTAAATGACATGGATGAGAGAAGAAAGTAGAATATGAAGCTTATGTGGAAATAATGACATTTTGAGTGGTAAATTAACTTAAATCATGATTCTTAGTGTGCTATTAGTATAATTTTGTTATGAATGATACTTAAGGCGTTGAAGAAGTATTATATGTGAAAGAATATGGTATTATGTTGTAGCTATGGTTATGGATGACTTTGAAGAGGAATTTTGGGGACTAATCAATGCTTAATTTGAAGAAGTCTATTGATTACAGTATTATGGGTGTTATTTTTTATATTGGGAGTTGTTTAGTTATATGGAGAAAGTTGATGGAGCAAAGGAAATGCTGCCCAATTTTCGTTAAGCTCTTAGTTGTTTTAGTTCAAACTTAAGTATGTTTCCAATGACCTAACCATGGTACGAATGCTCTTGAATGTAGAATCGTGAGCTTGGGAGAAGAACGTTAGTCGTTAAGACGACGTAAAGGTATGTAAGGCTAGTCCCTTTCTTTTAAAAGGCATGACTCTTATAACCATTTCCTATGTATGTTCTCATGATATTTTTACATTCCAAAGTTAAAAGTCTAAGAATGTTAAGAGTTCCTTATGAGCTAGAGATAAGCTATGCTCTATAATAATGATGGTGATGATGATACTATTTCTAGAGATTCCGAAGCTTATGAGATGATGCTATTATGAGTTGGCAATCTTATTTCATGATTTCATAGATGTTATTTCTTGTTTTAGTCTCACCTCATGATATTTGTTCCTTCAAGGTGAGATATAGCGACGGAGATTGTTCCATAATATAATCGGAGGTTACCGACCTTACGTTACTCCGATAGAGTTGTAGCTTTTAATTGAGCTCTTATGCATGCTTTATATTATGCATATGTAATATTATACAGGGCCTAGTTGGCCGGGCAGACACCACTACGGTAGGCGTAGTGGGCGGCTTATGATGATGATTACATCGGGCCTAGTTGACCGAGCAATCGCAACTAGTGGGAGGCGTGAGATGATTACCCCGGACGCGGGCTAATGTTGTGTGTGTGTGTGTGAATATATGATATGATTTTTTTTTAATAAAAGTAGCATGCATGACTCCGCCTTAAGAGGCAATCAGTTACAGGTTATCCTTCATCTTATGCTCTCTTGTTTCTTTATTATGTTATTATGCATGCCTTACATACTCAGTACATTGTTCAACTGACGTCCTTTCTGTTGTGAACGCTGCGTTCATGGCCGCAGGTAGACAGAGTGACGGTCCGGACACCTAGGCGCTTTCTCAGCACATCTGCAGAAGCACTCCACTACTCCGGAGTTGCCGCTTATTGGTATATTCTTTTGTGTACATATTTGGGGCATGGCGGGGTCCTTCCCCGTCCTTATGATTTCAGTACTCCAGTTAGAGGCTCGTAGATACTTATGTGTGGGTAGTAGATGTTATGTGATCTCTTTAGTGTGTATGATGTACATCATTTTGCAGCCTTGTGGGCCTATGTTTATGTGTTTGAGGAGTAAACGAAGATCGTTTCGTAATAAGCTTTGTGTTGAGAACGGTGTATGTTCAGGTTGAGTTTGATGATAAGTTTGGCAGGTGGTGCTCGATAAGCTAGCTCCGGGTACCCGTCATGGCCCTCTAGTTGGGTCGTGACACCAGTGTATTGCATTGCACTGCACACACATTCATATTACATCCATTCACATCTCTGATTCTGGTTGTTGCATTTGTTGTATTGCATGGTGCGTTTTAGCCATGATTACTTGGTTGTTGATTTATTTGAGATGTTGCGTGCTTATAAAAAACTTACCTAGACACTTGATGGATTCGAGGGCTAGATGTTACGCCTAAGCTATGACTGTAGACTAGTGTGATCTAGTGCGGTTTACATTATTGCAAGATTTACATAGTTGAGCTTAGTGACTGCATTTGGACTGCTTATCTGCCTATCTTTCAGTTTCTTTCTTTTATATATGTTAGCTAATTGTTGTCGGCCTATAATGCCTACCAGTACGTGTTGTTTCTAATGATACTACTCCTGTTACATCCTTTTTGGGGTGTAGAATTTTTCCAGGTACTTGGTGAGATTCAGTTAGCCTTCAAGGATCTCACGGAGTTCATCTAGACTTTTCTATTAAATTCTTTTTCTAAACAGAAGTTGTATTCAGGTTGTGGTTGTAACTTTTATTCAAGTTGTATACTTAGAAGCTCTTGTATGATTCAGACAAGATTCCTTGGGTAGTTTATGTATTTCAACAATTATTACTTTTATATGATATTTGAGACTTATTAGCATTTATATTATTCTTCCATATTGATAGATTGAATGTTGGGCAAGGGAAGGTTCGCCCACTGGGGGAAGTGTGTGGGTGCCGGCTCGACACTCGTTTTGGGTCGTGACATTTCATCATGACTGCAAAAAAATTTCACGACCGTGGATGCCTTTCGTCACGACCGTGAAGGGTTGTCGCAAAAGCAACCCAGTCAATTATAAAATTGACATTTTTCCAAAAGTGTATTTTCACGATTTTAAGAGTTCTAAAGCTCGAATGTGGGCAATTTTCGCGGCATTCTTCTCATTTCGACCTAGGGGTGAGATTCTAATCTTTATTTTGGTATTTCCCCATGACTCGCATCATTTATTTAGCGTTTTATCAATGTTTTGGATGGGAAAAATTAGGGTTTTGAGAACTAAAGTTGAGAAAGTGAAATTTATGAATTGGAGGTCTCTTTGAAGTTATTTTAGGATGAAATCATAGATATTGGTTCCCTAAGGAATTAGTAACCCGATTTTTAGACCTTGGGTCTCGGGGTTTACTTTTTTATTTGACATTTTAGTTAGAATTATTTTATTTAGCAATATGGGTATCATTGGACTTGTTTAACCTCATAGAGTAATATTTTAACTAGATTGAACTCGTTTATCAAATTCAGATGCGGTAGAGCTTTGGGAAGACTTAAGCTTCACTTGGATAGAAGTTGGGAAAGTTAGGAGGCACTCCAGAAAGGAGAGACTTTATTATGTAAAGACCCGCAAGGTCGTTTTAAGATTTTGGGCTCGTTTTCCCTATAAGACCATTCCTGTAGCTTTAAAATGATATTTTCGATAGGTGGGGATAGGTGGCGCGGTTCTTGAGACAATCAGGGGAGTATCGGAGAAGAATTAATAAATTCAAAAGTTCTTGAGGAAATAGGGAAGTTTGACCAAATAATATCGAAGGTTAACGAACTCGTATCGAATTTTCGTCGATTCCATAAGGTCACGATTTATGACTTACTCGAGTGGATAGTATGAATCCTAATGGGATAAGGGGTGATTTGGACCTTTGATTGAGAAACTAGTTAAGTTAATGAGTTAGAAATGACAACGGTCAACATTTGGTCAAGACAACCACAGATCATTGTTCGAGTGTGCCAAAAGGTTCATAGTGTGTTTTATGATTGAAATGCATATTTAGTTTGAGTCTTGAAGGTTTCAAATGAATTCAGAGGGTTAAATACGAAAATCAAGATGTCAGAGAGCTTTTGGCTTCAGCTTATATCTGGTGTCATCGCATTTGCGTTGATTTGGTCGCAATTGCGAGGCTCGCATTTGAAAAGTACTAATCACATTTGCGATGGGGGCTGTAGTCCGGGTACTTTTCATTTTCGATGCTTGCATGCTATCTAGGGGTCGCAATTACGAAGACGTAACTACCTATTAGGTCATATTGGTGATCCCTATTTTGTCCCAAACGACCTTTCCCTTAGTTTTAGTTTGGAGTTTTTGACTTGCAAGGATGGGTGGCACGGTGATCAAGGCAATTGGATTAGTATCGGAAAGAAAAAATCCTACTTTTGAGTTCTTAAGTTTGGTTTTGGGAAAAGCTTTGATCAATAGTTGACTATTGGGTAAACGTGTCAGGAATCGAATTATGATAGTTTCGTTAAGTCCGAAATGAAATTTTTGACTTGGTAGGATAGTTGGTTCGGCTCCCGAGGATTATCTAGACTATGGGTAAGATTAATTTAAAGGCTCAATTGGGATTAGAATTCATGATTTGTGAAATTAAAGGCTCAATTGGGATTAGAATTCATGATTTAATTTCTGGGTTATGGATTATCTAGACTATGGGTAAGATTAATTTAGAGTATCTAGACTATGGGTAAGATGAATTTAAGTTTAATTTCCAGTTTTTCCCTTGGGGCTCAGGTTTGGATATTGGACTAAAGTATAGAAATACGGGTATTGTTGGATTCGTTTGACCCCGTAGAGTGTTATTTTGACCTTGTTGACTCGAATTCGTGACAAATTACCATTTTGATCTTCGGGGTTTGGGACGGTGTTGGCATTAGCTAGACTAATGCGTATGTGAGTTTTGATGATTGGAAAAGTTTCATAATAAACAAAAGACGAACAATGATTGATACTATGAAGAAGAAAAACCAGGTCTAGATACATGTGAGAGTGCACAAGAATGAACTGAACAAAGCTAGACATCTGGTTGAATTTAGCAGAAGTTCAAAACAAAGAATGAGCAAGAATGCAATTCACATGGAACTAGTCCAACGACCTGATCTATTGCAAAGAGAAAGTTGCAAGCAATGCGCATGAATCAGGTCTACAAACATGTTCCCTCAGATACAGACAAGGACAGTCCAAATGGAGAGAGAATGATGTGACTTGGCCACAGAGTTGTTCAGTGTATAGCATGAATGAATCTATATGCGCATGCAGACACAGTGAAAGAAGCAGTTCAATGAAGAAATAGAACAAGTATGCAGACATGTTCTATATGAAGGAGTCTTAGATGCAGAGGAGGAATGATCACAGTTCATCAAGTGCAGTGGATGAATGACCAGTTGTAGACATACAAATATATGAAACAGGTCTGACAACATGTTCCAGCTAATATCTCAAAAGCAGTTCAAAAGCAGATGCAGATGAAAGAGATTAGTGGAACAGGTATATGAACATGTTCTAGCTCAACAATGCAGATTTTCAGAGATGGACGAACCAGGTGAATCAAACAAATTTGTGAACATGTTCCAAACAAATCCTGCAGCAACAAGGATTTGTAGAAGAATTATGGTAAAGGCTTGGCGGTCAAGTATGAAAGATTTCTTGCTATATTTGTCGAGATTAGTAAGCCTTCTACAAGAAAAAGGAGTCGACTCAACAAGGCAAGAATCCAAGTACAACACAAAACCTTATTACGGGTTATTATGGTCTAACAATGAGAAGGTTTTGTCACCGACCTGCGGAGCTACAATTGTTATAATTACCCAGGTCTTACCAAGAAGAAGTTTGCACACCCAAAAAAGAAATTTCAGAATATTGAGCGGGGAAAAGTCATATCCAGAATATTCAAGAATCCAGGGTTGTGTCCCTAGTGCAAGAAAACGGATTGAGGGAGCTAATCTACTGAATAATGTTTTCTAGTTCGTAACTCTAGAATCTTGTATTAGGTTTGTGCTATCGAGTTGTATCTATATCAGCTTATTAAGAAGCACAAAAGTAGATACAAAACATTGTAACTTCAAGTAGAAGTTTGCTACTTGAAGTTAGCTTGCTAGTCAGAGTTTGGGTAGCAAGGATGAAGTTAGGAATTAGGTTGCAGAATTTGTAACTTAATTTGCAGTTGGCTCACAGTTGTAGTGGAGTTTTGGGTAAATCCTGCAGGTCTATCGGTGGAGGTTTTTATCTCTCTTGTGAGCCGGGTGGTTCCAGGTAAAAATACTATGTCCTTTGTATTCCTGTTTGTTTTTATTCTGCAAACATGTTCATAGAACAGGTTAGGTAACGTATTCTATCCATAGGCGAGAAGTAAGTATACTTGGGGACAGACACCTAGGTCGTGCAAAGCTAATAAGTGGTATCAGAGCCAGGTTCTCCTCAAAGGTTTAACACCTTAGAGAAGATAATGATGAATGCTGCAGCTCCTACAAGATACTCGGAGGGTCAGTCCACCAGAAGGCCACCATTATTCAATGAAATACTACCAATGGTGCAAGGCGTGAATGGAATATTATTGTAAGTAGAAGATTATGAGTTATGCGACAGGGTGATCAAAGGACCTAAATATCCTAAGAAGAATGCTGAGGATGGGACTGAAGTAAGAAAAGAAAAGGCTTAGTACATAGAAAGTGATTACAAGATTCTGGAAAAGAATGCAAAGGACAAGAATATGTTAATCCGTGGTCTTAGACCTGAAAAGTATAATAGAATATCAGGGTGCACTACAGCCAAGTAGATCTGGGATACCTTGAAGAGAGCGCATGAAGGAACCAATCAAGTAAGGAAGTTCAAAAAAGCAATGCTCTCCACCGACAATGAAAACTTCATAATGAAACCAGGAGAGACAATTGTTGAGATGTTTATCAGGTACACCTCTATTGTTAATGAACTAACCTCACTTGGAAAATTTATCTCCGCGGAGGATTCAGTAGACAAGATATTGCGAATCCTGCCAAAAGAATTACATATGAAAGTCATAGCAAACAGGGAAGTAAATGACATAGAGGAGATTTCCCTAGATGAGTCAGTGGGAAACCTAAAGACCTATGAGATAGATATGGAAAATGCTAGAGTAGAAAAGGCAAGCTCAGGAAGGTCTTTAGCACTAAAATCCTCAGACGAAGAAGATGAAAATGACATGGCTCTAATTATAAGAAATTTTATAAAATTCCTCAGAAGGGAAAATCAGTTGGGGAAAAACTCTGAAAAAGGAAGGAATTTTGATAGAGGACAAGTTGGTGGAGGTTTTAAGTGTGATAAAATAGATCACATGATCAAGGATTGCCCACTATGGGAAATAGAATGGAAGAAGAGAATGATAGAAAAGGAGAAAGAAGAAGCAAGCTAGAACAAGGAGACAACCAGGGCTATGGTAGCAGCCTGGTGCTTTGATGATGACTCCGAAGACGAGGCTGACCACACTGCACTCATGGCTGATGACCACTCAGAATCAGACATGGAACAAAACATCAAGGTAAGCACATATAGGCTCAAGGACAAATTGGATGTGCTGTCAAAAGAAAAAATAATATCCTTGATGGAAGACCTGATTGATGAATATGAAAAGATGAGCCCAAGAAAAGATGAATCGCTCATTGAAGTTACAAGCGTGGAGGATCAACTACTGAAGAGTGAAGAAAGCAGAGTCAACACGAAGAAGGAAAATCAGTTACTGAAAGAACAGGTTGCTCAACTTGGTTCATCCATTTTGGGTCTTCAATCTGAAGTTCTAAAGTAGATACTCAAATCGGGAAAGCATGAGGCAAATGATGAGCAACTAGAGACGGAGTCTGAATTGAAAAGGGTAAGAAGAGAGCTCTTCTTAGAAAGAGAAAAATCCAAAGATATTAGCTCAAAACTGCTTAAAACAGAGCATGAACTTGAGAGAGATAATTGATGGACTTAGGCCTCATAACTACTAGCAAATCTCACAAGTCAAATGCACAACAAAACCACAAGATTAGGATTTGACAGAACAACTGAACATAAAGTGTCAGAAGAGGTATTGTGCACTTTGTGTGGAAAGATGGGGCATTGCAGAATTGAATGCCCAGTGAACATGAGCTATAAGATGGAGAACCTAAAGATTGCAAAGAAGAACACCAAGTCAGTTAAGAAGAAAGCTATAGGTTTTGGAAATAGGTTCATGTGGACACTGCCCGAATGGACAAAAAGGGAATTGATACATCCCATGATTGAAGGAAAGGTACCCAAGCTTGCATGGGTTCCCAGAACTAACCCTTGACTTTTTTGCAGGAAAGAGGAGTAGAAGAGCAAGATATAATGATATACGAATAGTGCTTGCTCATGATACGAAGAGAGAAAACATTGATAATTCTGCTAACTCCAAAATAGAAGGAAGAAGATACTGCAAAAAGAAATTAATCCAAACAAAAAGGCAATTAAACAAGGGGAACTAGGATAAACAGGTTCAAGAACCTGTTTCTTCTATTAAAAGCAGACCGTCAAACAGGAACAGGTGTTGTACACTCCTGAGATCAAGTGCTAAAATTCATGAAGTAAAACCGGAGGACGGGTTCATGACAAAAAAAACATATGAAAACGTGCATATGTGCTACATTAAAGAAGGGTTCCCACCGGGCGTATCAAAGGAAGATTATGCTAGCACTGGGAACGATTAAAGTTGCACATGTATCCCTCAAAATTGCCTAGAAAGGTTGTCACGACCTATATGGTATACAGATTAATTAAAATATTTCAATCAATCTTGTACATTAATTTGTACATCCTATACAAGGTAGGTTTATGATCTTATAAAGTCTAAACATGATGATTGTTACAGAAGCAGGCCTCAGATCAAAGTTGCAAATATGCTTCAGGTATGTTTTCTTTTCTCTACAGTCAATCGTATACTCAAATCATGGAACATGTTAGACAACCTATTTTACCTACCCTAGTCATGTCTAGCCGCCTTAAAGAGTGTATTGAGAGGAGAAAAAGTGAGTCATGATGATAGCCTTGAAAAACACCCACAATCAAATCATGCTCTTCCCAAAAAGGGACTTTTCTGCTACCCACTACATAAACCGATATAGACTCATCCTCATCTCACAAATTTCATCTCGTCTCTCTCTTACACTTCAGAGTAATATGAAGAAATAAAATTGTTTGGTTCACTCACAAATTCTGATCAATTTCCCACCTCCTCACACTCCCTTGATCCCTCAAAATTAGAAAATATACTTCAAATCACCCACACAAACACACCTTTCCCTGATGACCAAATAATATTATCGACTGGAAAGATGAAGGGGGAAAGAAAATTTAGTGGAGCTCATAAATAGGGGGAATATGTGAAAATCACAAAACAGGGGATAGAATGAAGGAAACCAGTGGTACAACAACTTTTCAAGAAAATAAGTTGGTTGATACCCTAAGCTCATCTAAAAAGGATTTATCTGAACTATTACGGAACATGAGCTATGGAGATATAAGGGTTCAGGATAAGTATGAAAGGTTGAATTAGAGAAAGAACCCCTCACCATCAAGAAATGAACAACATTTCGGATCTTAGACCTCATGAGAAAAACCGGTGGAAAAAGATGGTGGGTCCTCTTGAGGGAAAAAGGTGGACGTAGAAGAAGATCTATCCAGGGGAAGGAAAAAGAGACGACGAAGAGATATCCTCCCAACTGAAGCCACCCCCTAAGCTAGAACTCCATAGGATTAGGACCTCCACATTGGTCACACTCACCTTGAAGTGATTAGTCTCTCCCTAAAACCTATCCTTAAACAAACCTTAGAAGTCTAGTTCCATTGATCTATTGTATATGGTTGTAACCAAGGGACTAGATTCCTACTTGTTGACATCAATGACAAAAAACTATTACATATCTTACTAATTTATGCCTAAATATGACATGAATGTTTTCTTGACTTAAACAAGTAAATGTTCTTATATGTGTATATGTGATAGCCCCAGTGGACATGAGTTGAATATTGAATAAATATTACTAACCATAATCTGGGGATTAACTTTTTAATGATGCCAAAAAGGGGAAGATTGAACTGTGCTAACCACCTTATGACTTATATTCTAACGTGATTAAATTTACGTTCGCTGTGAATGTTTGGAACTGGTTGAAGAAACAGGTTGATACAGCGTCAGTCCCCTTCTACTTTATTTATTTCTGTCTCTTTTATATTTCAGACAGTGTATTTGGTCGATTCAGACTTGAAGTAGTACTCTTAGTAGCTCTGTACACATGACACCAGCCTTGGATTTTAATTTCCGCACTTGCTTCTTATAAAAGACTTCGCTTTGGTTATTATTGTGTATCATTTATTTCCCGCTTGATTAACTTAATATATGAATTGGTTGTTTTTTATTTTTGGCTGACCTATTGGGTTGGAAGAGGTGCCATCATGACTAATGGAATTATGGGTCATGATAATCCCTAGGTTCCTCGGTCTCGTGAGTACAAGAGCAAAGTCTAGTACAGTCTGCGGGTCACTACGATGAGCTCCATGCCTATCTTCGAGATGCTATAGGACATTTAAAAAAAATTATTTCGTTCATTCCTTATCGAGTGTATGTGATCCAGTTTAAAGTCTAAACTTCTTTTTCAATCTCTCATTGATGGTGAGGACTTGTTCTTGGGTTCGCACACGAGCAATTAGATTGACGTTGTGCAGTATGGCATGAGAAGTGTTACCGTAATAAAGATGTGTGACCAAGTTCAGATTGAAGCTATGACTTGAGGGCTCTGTTGAGTGTGGTTGTGATTTAGACTCTTTAGTTCGATGATATCCCTAGGAAATAAGAGTAATGGTGCGAAGGACTGCATGATCGCCATGTTTTCAACTGTCAGTTGCTCGGAAGTTAAGGAAATGAATTTATTGTATAGCAAGGAGGGTTTACTCGAGGTCTGATAGAAATGGAAATGCTTCAACGTCGTCCATATTTATTACAATGATCTTATGACATGAGTGTACCAATGACAAGTCAACAATTCAGTAATGGAATGGTACATATGTTGATATTTTGAAGACAGGTTCAAGCTTGGGAAAAATTGATTGACCAGATGAGAAGGTAGCGACCATGGTAACACTATAAGAAGGAGTTGAGGAAGGACAAAGACATGAAAAGTGATCCTTAGCGATGAGGTCTAAGGTGGCAGGACTCGATACAGGATTCGTATGAAGAGTTATCTTTCTGTCCTATATAGTTGAGGTGCACTGAAGAGAATTTGAGTAGTTTAAGATTGGTGACACGACAGTCATGATGGTAAGGTGTTAATGAGATACACAAAGTTTTCTAAGTCTAACATTGTGTAGGAGTATGAAAGATTAATTTGAGTGTCGAAATGATGGCATTGTGGTGGTGGAATAAGAATGATTGATTTGGGGGTTCTTTGAGGAAATGACAATAGGATTTAGGCCAAGTGGAGGAAGTTACCCATGGAAATTGAATCATATGGGAATAGGCGATTGTAATCCTTCCGTAAAAGGCGTGTTGCCGATTCACTTGATAGTTCGAAGATGGAAACAAAAGGGGGTCCTTTAGGGCCAAGAACTTGATGATTTTGTGGAATATACTATAGTTGTTTGATGTGTAAGGATGATGAGTGACACTAGCATGGCATCCTCAAAGGTTATGGTGTTAGAAGTCAGATGAATCCATTAAGCTGTCATTGAATGAGGCTACTCTGTTTATGAAGTGAATATTAAGGCCACATGAATTGGTTGGTATGTTTTACTACACCGTAGGCCACCAGAAGTCCAGTGATAGTGTCATGACCCAAATTCAGTTAAGTCGCGCGAGCCAACCTTTTTCCTAATTCATAAATTCAACCACAATAAAGTAACTAAAGCAAAATAAGTAGAAGTCTGAATCATACATAATCATAAGTGTGGAATATAAATACAACCCCCAGGAACTAGTCTGACTCGTACAAGAGAAACTACGTAAATGTCTAAACTTGCAAGTCTGAAAGTGAAATAAAACGTTTTCTGAATGATCGAATATAAGGACAGGATAGATGAGCCTCCGGGCAGTAAATCGTTAGATACTGACCCTCGATACTCGCAAGCCAGGCCTCGAAAATCAGTCTTGAGGAGTGGAAATGGAACCTGTCTCAAACTCTAGAATGCCGAACAGGAGCCTCGAACAAATTCGCTTGAGTCGTGCCTTTCTTCTTCGGAGAGCCTTGGAACAATTAACTTCTCCAAGCTTAGATGAGAAAAACCCCTTCGAAACTCTCCAAACCGAACTCTAGAACTTGTGAGAAAAGTAACTAAATCCCGAAACAAGTGGAAATTAAAAAAAAAAAAAAAAAAAAAGCAGTTGTTTTCGTCAAAAATAGGTTCTAGATAATCACGAAGCTCACTTTTGACAATCCAAATAAAATCCTCGCTAAATTCCACTCAAGATAGCCTTTTGAATCACCCCATTTGGCCTTAAAATGATAGAGATATGATGCTTTTAAGTTGTGGAAAGAATGCAGAATATTTAAGGGCGAACTTAGGGGAAAAATCGTAATTTTCAGCAAAATTACACCAGAAAATCAGCAATGAATTTCTTTAGTAAAATGGCCATATCTCCCTCATACGATGGCGAAATGCGATGAGTCTTGTTGCTCTAGCTCTGAAATTACGATACGGATCTAACGGTTCAATCGAAACACAAAATAAAGGTCGTTTCCACATTATGGTACCCTTTTTGCTAAAACAGCATCGAAACAAAAAACAAACATCATGAAACCCAAACACATCCGAAACTCATTGGAATCTAACCATAATTTGTGGACAAGTCCAAAATCATCATACGAACCTGCTCGAACTCTCAAAACATCACAAACGGGACCGTCTTGACCCGATTTTGACCGTGCTCAACTCTAAATCATCTCAAAAGCTAGTTTCTCAACCAAACACCCGAACCTCTCGGGAATCGAACCAACGACTCGACTAAGTCATAAATCACATCCTGGACCTAAAGGAGCTGTCAAAATTCTATTATGGGCACATTTATCCAAAAGTCAACTTTTGATCAAACTTCTCAAACTTAAGCCTTCAAAATTTCAAAACTTAGATTTTCTTCTTCAATTCTCATCCGATCACCTCGGGAATGGCGCCACCCATCCCCATAATCATAAACATCAAAACAAAGCTAACATAAACAACAAATCTCATATCTAGGTCTTATTTCTTCCCTTGACCATCTTTTCACCATAAATAGGCATATTAAATATTAAACCCTACTTAATTGTCAAAACCAACCAGACGAACTCTAAAATTAGCTCCGTCAAATTTTAAAGGTCATAAATAATATTCCATATCTAACGAAATCTCCAGATCGCCAATCAAAGCACCTTTTCCCACAATAAACAATTTATTCAAATAATTGAATGCCGAAATTTACAAAGTGAAACCTTCTCCCAAAGTGAACCAAATGATATTCGTTTGACTTTAAATTTGGCTAGCAAGTCAAAATAATTATAACGGAGCTTCTGGAATAGAAGACACGCAAACTAAAGCACCAGCTCTCTAAACGACCGACCGGGTCGTTGCATCAGATACGAATTAAACAATCGTTCGTCTTCGAACGATAAAGAAGAGTACGAAAGCTGACGGCAACCAAGGAATCTCTAAAATAACAACAAGGAAGCCTCCATAGCACGAAGTACGCCAAAATCACTGCCCGCTCATCTTATCACTCAAAACTTACTCTAACTTAGCTAAAAGACCCAATTTTTCATATTTCCCATACTCGAAATTTCTTTCACCGATGATTCCCATATAAGAACTGGTTTTGCTGGAATTCTCTGATTCGATATAACCATACCTCTGCACGTGATTGATAGGTCCCACAAACGTTCCTCAAAACAACACAAACCTTTAGATATAGACACAATCATAGCCCACTTTGAACCGGTAAAATATTATGATTATGCTAACCTTTATTTCACCCATCTACAGCCGTTCTTCGAAACACATAAACACAAGCCCAAAACTATAACTTACTCTTGTCAGTACAGAATTCTTGCTTTATCGGAGAAACTCTAAGAAATTCCATCAAATTGATATTACTCATAGCCGACTTCGCTAGTTTCAAGTCTTTTAGACCTTCAAATAACAATACAGGAAGCATACCACTGAATACCTTGCCGAGCCAAGTTCGTAGGGAACTATCTGATCACTCTAAAGACCTCTCGTAACCTTGGTACCTTCTAAAATCATTACCAAGTACCGACGTAAACCATTACATCTGTCTGAGTAGTTGCTCTCGGTAAATTATCATCAAGTCCACTTGGAAAACCCTGATAAAGCTCGGTAAAACCTGTCATACCTCAAATCTGAATAGAAACTCATCGAATCTATGAGGGTGATTTACTAGGAAACCCATATGTCCTTCTGGGAATATAAACATAGTCCGTCAAGCTCTAACCTAACAATCCTGACCCGAAATGAATGCACAACCCCTGAATACCACCGATAGTCACTCGAATTGACTCCAACTTTCCGAAACCAATCACAGTCCTATCACACATCTATAGCGGCCAATTCTAATCTTTTTCTCACGCACAATTAATCATGTATGTCACTCTCGACTCCAAAAACTGAGTCCTATCCAAGTTGTCAACTTAGTACTGAAGAACTACACCTTATGATTGCAATCTTCATGTTTCTCAACCTTTACCCGATATGCAAATCCGATACAACCCCGAACTTTTCGACGCAAAACTTGTAGCCTCATATAATACCCCTTTAACCATAGAATCTCCCGTTGTAACACCCCCATATGCCCATAACAATTCCAAAAGTATCAAATCTTACAACTACTGCTCTAAACCTCACGCAACTACTCCCAAGTCCTTAATATCTAAAGTGCTCACCCAAGCTATCGAGTCAATATTACTTGCAACATAATACACTACCACGCATATGGTCTCCTCTCGAAGATATAACTGTAGCCTTCACATAATAGGGATTTCCATAATTCATTTCCCTTAAACCATACTAACTCATCCACTAAAGAGTGTTACAAAATTTTCCAACTGTGTACCACACAAGCCACTTCCATAAACCTTAACATGTTGATTACCTGAAATTTGCTTCTCACTAGTCATTGATCACAAAACCTTACCGAACTCTGTCATATCACTTAGTCCATTTCTGTAGACTTCCGTCTTTAAGCGTACTTAACAATCACACCCCATCTGAAATATGCAAGAAAACAACACCACAATCCATACTGACCTAAGTAATCCCGAAGATGTACCTCATTCTTATCGATTCTCAATCAACTATACCATTTCTTGACTCTTCAATTCCTTAATTTCTATCGGTTCACATACACTGCCATTATCTGACCATTACTCAAACCCACTCAGTAGTATGCCGCATACTCTACACCCTAGAGTTCCCTTAACTCGCTCAACTCTAAAACTGATTATTTTTTAAATCCAGCGTATCACATACACAGTCCTACTAATGCCCCTACATATCTCCACCAAGGTGCCTTTGCTCAAATTCCCTTAAATCAAATTCTGAAATGTTCTCCACAACTCGAATTAATTCAAATCTCATCATTGATTTACCGCTTCGAACATCCCAATTGTTGAACCAGAACACCTCTAACCATTCGCACGATTATCCCTTTTATTCGATCAACTCAACCAAGTACCAACACCAGTAATAGCAGGAGCTAGCCGAAACTTACACAACGGTTACAAAGCCCTCAACCCTAATCCAGTATAAGGTGAAACACCCGATAGCTCCTTGAGTACTAAAGCTTCGCACATGTCCAACACTAAAGTCATCCTTACTAGTTAACCACTGGCTCCAATTGGCCCATGACATAACCAAACATACCAACCCAACATTGGACCCTTATGTCTATTCTACCATGTATGACCGCAATATAACTCTCAAATCAACTAGCTCTTGATTCCACAATATCCTTACCATTCTTCTAAACACGAAGATCTGGTGAACCTAACCTTTACTGAAGGACCAGGACCACAACTGCCCAACATCTTAAGTCTCCACTCATCACAAGTAACACTTGATTTCTGATCTAGAACCGATAATCTTTTCCCTGAAGGGACCCACAACAACTAGCATAAAGTCAGGTCGAAATCCAACTTAACTTTGCACGACCTAATACGAAATCCACTCTCGTAACAATTGCAACCTTATCCTAATAAGCACGGGAGATACTAATTTTTCTCTTCCGAATAACTGACTAGACTATCCAATTCCTCTTCCTTACACCTTTGTCCCATTATCACGAAAAGTACTCCTATCAAAATAACCTAAGAAATCTTTCTTCGCTACACGTTCCCCACAAAAGTCATCCTTAATGTCCTTATTCTCAACTTCTCTTCTTTATTACATGTGGTCACTATACGTTTGCCAAATCCGATGATCCTTACCGAACATATACTCGTCCCCGCATATCGACATCTAATACCATACCACTAATGAATCGTTGACCTGTCATTGGTACACCCGTGTCACGCAAACCATCATAATACCTTAATGATGTTGAAACTTTTACCAAAACCAATCATATCATCGAACAAATCACTCTTGTTAAGGCATATATGCACTTTTGCGACTTTCGAGCAACCCAACGCTGGAACATGGAGATCATTTGACCCACTGTACCATCTTTCCCATTTCTCAAGAAAACACCCACAATAAACGAGTCTTAATCACGATCCCACACAACTGAATCATCAAGCCATAGTTATAAACTGAACTTAGTCACGTGTATGAATCAGGATGACACATCTCGTACCATACCAAGCCATGTCATAACAAAATCGCTCGCATAAGAGTTCCTACCATTTGTGGGAGAATAAAACAAGGAAATCCAGCTACTAATTGGAATCGACTAGATACCAATTGGAATCGACTAGATACCAATTTGAACGAAGTAGCACGAAAGAATGAAAGAATTGAAAGTTTCCTAAATATCCTATAGCCTCTCGCAGGTAAGTATGGAGCTCATCGTACCGATCCACCAGACTCTACCAAACATGCTTTTGTACTTATAGACAGGGCAACCTACGGCTCTGATATCAACTTGTCACGACCCAAATTCACTAAGTCGCGCGGGCACCTACTGTTTTTCACCTCGGTAGGCGAACCCTTTTCCCAATTCATAAGTTCAATCACAATAGAGTAACTAGAGCAGAATAAGTAGAAGTCCGAATCATAAAGAATCATAAGTGTGGAATATAAATACAACTTCCAATGAACTGGTCTGAATCGTACAAGAGCAACTACGTAAATGTCTAAATTTACAAGTCTGAAAGTCAAATAAACAGCAGTCTGAATGATAGAATATAAAAGACAGGATAGATGAGCCTCCAGGCAGTGACTCGTCAGATACTCGTAAGCCGGGCCTCGAAAATCAATCTCGAGAAGTGGAAGTGGAACTTGTCTCAAACTTTGGAATGCCGAACAGGAGCCTCGAATAAATTCACTTGAGTCGTGCCTTTCTTCTTCGAAAATCCTTGGAATGATTAACGTCTCCAAGCTTAGATGAGAAAAACACCCTTCGAAACTCTCCAAACGAACTCTAGAACTTGTGAGAAAAGTAACTAAATCCCGAAACAAGTGGAAATTAAAATAAGAGCAGCTTTTTCCATCCAAAACAAGTGCTAGATGATCACAAAGCTGAGCTTTGACTATCCTAATAAAATCCTCGCGAAATACCACCCAAGATAGCCTTTTGAATCACCCAATTTGGCCTTAAAATGAGAGAGATATGACGCTTTTAAGTTGTGGAAAGAATGCAGAATTTTTAAGGGCGAACTTAGGGGCAAAATCGCACCAGAAAACCAGCAGTGAATATCTTTAGTAAAATGGCCATATCTCCCTCATACGATGGCGAAACGCGACAAGTCTTGTTGATATAGCTCTGAAATTATAAGACGAATCTAACGGTTCAATCGAAACACAAAACAAAGGCCGTTTCCACATTATGGTGCCCTTTTTGCTAAAACGGCATCGAAACAAAAAACAAACACCATACAACTCAAACACATCCGAAACTCTTCGGAATCTAACCAAAATTTGTGGAAAAGTCCAAAATCATCATACGAACCTGCTTGAACTCTCAAAACATCACAAACGGGACCGTCCTGGCCTGATTTTGACCGTGCTCAACTCCAAATCATCTCAAAAGCTTGTTTCTCAACTAAACACCCAAACCTCTCGAGAATCGAACCAACGATTCGACTAAGTCATAAATCACATCCTAGACCTAAAAGAACTGTCGAAATTCTATTATGGGCATGTTTAACCAAAAGTTTAATTTTGGTCAAACTTCTCAAACTTAAGCCTTCAAAATTTCAAAACTTAGATTTTCTTCTTCGATTCTCATCCGATCACCTCGGGAATGGCGCCACTCATCTCCACAAGTCATAAACATAAAAACAAAGCTAACAGAAATAACAAATCTCATAGCCAGGTCTTACTTCTTCCCTTGACCATCTTTTCGACATAAATAGGCATATTGAATATTAAAACCCGACTTAATTGTCAAAACTAACCAGACGAACTCTAAAATTAGTTCCGTCAAATTTTAAAGGTCATAAATAATATTCCAAATCTAATGAAATCTTCAGATCGCCAATCAGAGCACATTTTCCCACAATAAACAATTTATCCAAATAATTGAATGCTGAAATTTACAAAGTGAAGCCTTCTCCCAAAGTGAACCAAATGATATTCGTTTGACTTCAACTTTGGCTAGCAAGTCAAAATAATTATAACGGAGCTTCTGGAATAGACGACACGCAAACTAGAGCACTAGTTGTCAAAATAACTGACTGGATCGTTACAGATAGGGTAATGAGGATGGCTCTAGCAATAGACATGTGTGAAGATTGATTACTTAAGGAGTTATCGGCTATTGCACCTAATGTTGGACAAGGGGTGTGTGCATTGTATTTGTTGTTTAGGACTCGACAAGTTTATACAATTAATGGTGATGTGACTCTGTACGAAATGAAAGGCATAACCACATGATTTGTTGGAGGCGTTCTGGTAGGAAAGAGGTGGTTCTTCATGGGCAGCATCTCTTAAGAGCCCTTCAGCGAGGTGTCAGTCAATAAGGACATTAAAAGCGGTAGATCAACGGTAGATGTTAACTAATTCAAGTTGTAAAGATCATTTAGAAAATTCAATTAAGTATTAGTAATACCAGTTGACACCAAGAGAAATGAATTCACTATATTATATTTGGGTATCGATGTTGGGTTGGTAAACTCATAAACCAAGATGGAAGAAGGATTCTACGGTTAAAGGATTTTTGGCAAGGATACTTGTATGGAACTGTATGAGAACGTTTGTAGGAATGTATGTATAGTAGTCAAGCATCACCCTACAAATTATGGATTAGTAAAGTGTTGGTTTGAGATATTACATCGGTAATAATTAACTTTGTTGGATTAACTAGGGCTGGTCAGTACTTTTGATGGAAGGACTTCGTGATTGATTGTACCGGTGATGCGACTGACTTGGATGAGTATTCAGTTTTAGGGTTCAAGCGAGGCAAGATTGTGGTTCACTACTATCTCCATGATTAGCTCAGCTATTTTGTATGATCTATGACATTTTGATACACCCCGCAAGTGGGTTTGGATGATTTTTTACTGATAACAGTTAAAGTGATCGTGAATGGAATATGGAAATTGAAGAGATAGGATTAAGGCATTTTTCTCTCGATTTGGAGGGATTCAAGTTCATCTTTAGTAAAAAAGATCTGAATTCAAAACAACGGAATTTCTTGAGCCAGGTTTGGATTATGGTGGCGTTATCTGACATTATTCGGGTAGGGTGTAAATTGTTGAGAATGATTGAAGAAGGAAGTTTGCGGACGATTTAACTAAGTCTTATGATAAGTGCCATGGCAGTTTGGTGATTGATGAGGTGCAACTTTCAGATGATAGACATGACAAGATTGACGAGGATGTGACCTATGTAGTACCAAAGAGGGTTCCATAGCATCCTTAAATGAACGAGCAAGAGTCGAATAATAAAAGGAAATCTCTACAGTTGAAAGTTGAAGTCATATTTTTGAGGTAAGACTATGTCCATGGTAGTATACTATGTTGAACTGTTACTGGCTAGATAGCATGGTTGAGCATTTCAAATAAGAATGGCTTGGGAGAACCTGTGCATGGAAAGGAGGGAGGATTGCAAGTTTTGATACTTTTGGATTTGCTAAAGGCGTAATAAGATGTTGAACTCAAAGATTTTATGGTTGTGGAAAAGTGGAGTATGAGGCCACAGGCCTTCCGTCGAAGTGTTCGGAGTGGTGAACGAGTTAAGTGAAAGCACAGGAAGGAGAATTTGATCTATTAAGATTCCATGAAGTTCTATTGGATTTGTGAAATGAGTGTGAATTGAGAAACACAAATATATGAAGTCAAAAGGTGTGGTTCCTCGGTACAGAGTTGATAAGTTGGGTAGAATTTAGATTTTGAGGTCGACAATGACAATACGAGGTTAAGTATCCATGACTAAATGATTAGAATGGGCTACCACAGACTTTTGGAAGGCTTATTGTCTAATTTTGTAATGATTTGAAATCAGTGCGGATGATTATTAGTGACATTCAGAGAATTGTGCATTTTACACTGGGTCATATTTCTTCATTTAAGGACAGATGACTTTTGCATAAATTACTAGAAGGATTTATGGTTATTATAGTAACCCATTTTCAAATATTTGATAGATTTCAGTCTAGGATAAAGGTATGGTAGTTTTACAGAGCTTTATTGGAGTTTTCAAGGAGATTTAGCAATATTTTGTTGATGACAACTATAGTGACAGTTCCAATTGGTTTATGCAGGTACTTGGTGATGTATTGAGGAGGTACAAATAGATATGGGAAGTCTTTAGGGTGATCGGTTATTTTTTTTTTCAAATTTGGCATTGCAAGATAATTACTAGGTTGATGCAAATAGTACGTTAACTGAAGGATTGGGAGGAATTAGAAGATGAGTGTTGACTCAATAGCTACAGCTCGACAAAAGAAACTAACGGACTTGGAATTAACACAATCAGCCTCGAATAAGGTCAGGTTTTGACAAAAATGCTTAGAATTGGCTCAGAATAAGTAAGGACTCTCTTCTAGCGAGACAAAGCCATGATTTAGACTTGTGGGGTGTGACAGTGTGTTTCTTTTAAGGAATCTTGGTACTAACAACGGTTTTGGGCGGTGTGAAAGAAGGATTAGTAGAATCAGGGTATTTTACCGGTACAGGCTTGGCCATGGATTGCGGCTAAAGGTAAAGGATTGCGGTAACTATGATGGTATTCGTGGGATCAATCAATTACGTTCGGAGGTATGGTTGTAATAAAAAATCAGGTAATATGAGCGGAGTCAGTTTAAATATATGAGAATCAGTTGTGGAGGAAGTTTCATGCATGAAAAATGGAGATATAGGTTATTAAGCTAAGTTAAAGGAAGATTTGGAGGATAAACTGAATAGACGGTGTTATCGGTCTAATCCTTATGGATGCTTACATGAGGATTATGCCAAATATTCTTTGGATGCTTGACAAATTTGGTACATTTTTTATCGTTCAAGGAAAAACGTTGGTCTAAGTGCTAGATGACGTAACGGCCCGCTAGGTCAATTTGAGCTTTTGGGCTCATTTTCCCATAAAATACCATTTTTGTAGCATTAAAATGCTCTTTTCAACTGGCAGAGATAGGTTACACGGTTCCTGACACAATTGAGTAAGTATCGAAGAATAAATAGTAAAACTGGAAGTTCTTAAGTTAGGAAATAGGAAAGTTTGACCAAAGTCAACATAGGAGGTTAACGAAGTCGAATCAGAGTTTCATCTATTCCATGATGTCCGAAACGTGATTTATGACTTAGTCTAGTAGGTAGTACAAATTCCAAGGGTCTCGGGAATGATTTGGACCTTTGGCTGAGAAACTAGTTAGGTTATGAATTAGAGTTGACCACAGTCAACATCGGGTCAAGATGACCCCTGATCGTTGTTTCGAGTGCGCGACCAGGTTCATAAAATATGTTTTGATTAAAATGCATATTTCGTTTATGTCCATGAAGTTCAAAATGAGTTCTAAGGGTTAAATTCAAAAATGGGGGTGTTAGAGAATTTTGGCTTCAGCTGATATCTGGTTTCATCACATTTGTGAGGTCCTGATCGCATTTTCTATATGGCCTAGGGTATGGGTAGCTTCCATTTGCGTGGGTAGGGTTCGCATTTGTATGTTGGGTGTCGCATTTTCCATGCTCACATTTGTGAGCTAGGGATCGCAATTGCGAAGACCCCTCGCAGTGTTAAATATCCCCAATTCGAGAAACATTTTATTCATCCATAATTTGATGGAGATGAATATTGCCATATGCCTTCTCCTTTTAGATGTACCAACCTACTTACAACTATGCAACAGAAGCTAACCTAGAAACATTCTCATGGCAACTCCCAGGAATCATGAATGAACATGATTGGATAAAAGAGTTTGATAAGGATGGTCGCAATGTATGGTGGTTCAAATGTCCTTTCACGAGACACTGCCCATGGAATATTGAGTGTGATTGTCAAGAATTTCTTGACAATGAAATTGAATGGGATGAACATCATTTAAGATCTTCGAACAAAGCCAAATCAAAGAAAAAAAAGAAAGGGAGAAACTCTGAGAGGGAGTTCCGAGAAAGGTGTGAAAATGGAGATTCATTTATTGGTTCACTTAGCCGTCTAGGAAAATATGAATTTCTTGTTTCATACAAACCCCAAGATTTGCCATCACTACCTAGCTTAAACACACACCACAAGACCTCAACAACAAATGAACCAAAACCACAAATAGTCATGATGAACCCTTCAAGCTCCAGTCATACCCCTAATTTCCCATTACAACAACCTTTTGAAAAAGATGGTATAAGCCATGCTCCAAAAATCCCAAAGCAAAAACAAAAAGAGGAACCTGAGTTTGACATTGCAAAGATGGTGTGGGAAAAGAAGGACTCCATGGTAGCCCAAAAGTAGTCTAAACGAAAGAAAGAACTTGGTGAAAGTTCCAAAAACCCCGACTTGGAAAACTTGATGATATCAAACCAAGAAGTTCCCAACCTCTATGTGGCCCAGCCAAAAAATGGCATAGAGCAAGAGGATATCCTAGGATCCGCTACTGAAGATTCATATGATAGTGATCTTATGAATGACTCTCACAGTGAGCCAAGTGAGGATTCCTCACTAGACTCTTCTGAATAAGACAATCCACCAATATTCATGAATCAACCAAGAGAACCAGAAATTTCGGAAGTAGATGATGATCGTGACAGAATGATAGATGAGCCAATTCCAGAAAGGAGACCAGAACTAACAACACCAAAATTTGTTGGAACTGGATTCCATACCTTCACTCTGGATGACATCAAAGTTTCAAAATGGCCTTAAAGGATCCAAGATTTGTTTACTTGGATGGTGATAAAAAATCTGGTAGAACGGGAAAAATATATGATCTTGTCAGAATTCACTTCAAGGTTCTCCGGAATTCTCAGAGACTGGTGGAATTCACTTGGGATACAAGACAAAAATATGCTCCTTACATCCTAAGATTTTGCGTTCAACGTCAGAATCCTACATGAAGTGTTCTGTGGAGATACTGGCCAAAGACAAGAAAAATTGAGGAGGCAATTCTTCGAAATGAAATGTGTATCGTTTGACAGAAATGTCATTGATATCCACTTCCAGAAGAATGGAAAGGATATTTTTTGAGTTAGGCGGAGAAACTAGCCTAAAAGAAGCCTTTGTTTCATCACCTCCAAAGATGCTAGGAAACCGAACCATGATGATCATTGAAGAAAAGTTCCAGTCAATAACGATCCCATAGGTCGGTTACATCAGGCAAGCAATCTTTCAAGCACTGGATGATATTTTCACAAAAAGGACCGTTTTGAAGCAAATCATACAAAACAATCCAGCTCTTGATAAGGCATGCAATAGGTCCGATCTAGTCACTGGGTCAAGTTATTCGTGCCGTGTCCCTCAACAGCGAAAGAGATTCAAGCGGTTCAAATAGCCAAATCCTTCGGGTGAAAGATCAAAGTTTCGAAGGCGGACAAAATATTTCAGAAGAAAAAGCCCAGGCAATTTCCGAAAAAATGACAGATGCTTCATCTGTAACAAGATTGGGCATTATGCAAAAATTTGTCCCCAATCCAGGAGGTCGATCAAGCTTCTTACTGAAATAGAGGACTACACTGGTATCCATCTGGGTGAAGATGATGATCTTGAATCTGTTCTCTCATTGGAGGATGAACCCACAAAGAAGACCCTTTTTCCATGGATGTATACGAAGAATATAGAGATGAATATTACCAGATTTCAGAAGAAGAAGGAAAGGCTCAAGAAGAAATCAACAGCACCATGGTAATCTCGCAGGTCCAGCTTAAAGTCTATCCGTCCAAATAGGATAAACCAATCCAGGTTATTGCTTTCATGGACACTGGAGCGGCATGTTTACTGATGAACCCAGTCGTCTTTCCTGAGGATCAATGGATTCCATATTTCAAAGATTTCAACACTGCTAGGACTGGAGTCCTAACCACCACAGTCATCACAAAGCATCCAATCAAAATTGAATTCTTCCCAGGGTTGAAGTTTAGAACTAAACTGATTGGATCGGATGTCCCGGTGAAAGATCTCATTGTTGGATTTGACATCTACAGGAAACTTAGGGACCAGCTCCATATCAAATCCAATGGAAGAACATTCAAAAAACAATTCAAGCCATACACAAAAGTTTCACAGCTATTCCAGATAACAGATGACGAACAGATCAAGGAGATCGAACAGCAGCTGGTGGAGCATTCATGTACAGAATCTCACGAGGAGTTTCTGAAGAAAAGCAAAAATCCGTTATGGATGAATGAAGAGATTTTCATTAAACTCCCTTTCAAGAAAAATGAAAGCATTAATCCAACGAAAGCAAGTTACTCCGGCATGAATCCAGAACATCTCCAGCTTGGGAAAAAGGAATGCGAAGAGCTCTTGGATTTTGGACTGATCTAGCCATCTGATTCACAATGGGCTCGTGAAGCATTCTATGTCAATAAACGGGCGGAAAAATCAAGAGGTAAACTCATATTAGTCATAAACTATCAACCCCTTAACCATTTTGTCCAAGATGATATTCCCAAATAAACTCACCTTTTTCTCACACTTAGCCAAAGCTAAATACGTTTCCATGTTTGACCTTAAATATGGGTTTTGGAAATTAGGAATACACCCTGAAGAAAGAGCAAAAACAGGCTTCTACATACTCGACCACCATTTTCAATGGAAGGTCATGCCATTTAGGTTAAAAACTGCACCCTCTTTGTTCCAAAAGGCCATGACAAAGATATTTCAACCCATCATTCATACATCACTAGTTTACATTGATGACATATTACTGTTTAGTGATACTATGGAAGAACACCTCAACTTGCTCCACCAGTTTCATGATCTAGTAAAGGAAAATGGAATCATGCTCTCAGCAAAAAAGATAGTTCTTGTCAAAAGAGAGATTGATTTTCTAGGAATGCATTTTGTCCATGGAGCATACTGCCCGGGGCCGCACATATGCCAAGAGTTGCTCAAGTTTATATACACCAACTTCTCAACAAAGCAGCTCCAGCAATTTTTAGGTATGATTAATTATGTTAGAGATTTTATCCCTAATGTCTCTACATATATTTCCCCACTTACAAAAATGCTCAAGAAAAATCCTCAAGCTTGGGGGAAGGAGCAATATGAAGCGGTTCAAAAAATAAAGGAAATATTTGGACAAGTCTAAGCCATCCATATCCCTTCAGATGGCAAGAAGATATTGCAGACTGATGCCAGCAACAGATATTGGAGCGCAGTACTTTTTGACGAAAAAGATGGCCAGCGGAAAATATGTGGGTATGTCAGTGGAAAGTTCAAAGATGCTGAGCAACACTATCATTCCACCTTCAAGGAAATTCTTGCCGCGAAGAACGAAATTAAAAAGTTCAATTTCTTTTTAATTCACACAGAATTCCTGATAGAAATGGATATGAAGGCTTTCCCGAAGATGATCCGGATAAATCCTAAGATTATTCCAAATCCGCAGATTCTCAGATGGGCACAATGGTTCTCCCCTTAAAAATTCCAAGTGAAGCACCACAAGGGGAAGGATAATATCCTAGAAGATTTTCTATCCAGGCCAGATGAATTTTCAAAGAGATTCATGCACAAGAAGAAGCTAACTAGCCAAATTTTCATACTGATGAGTTCACCAGGAGTCGGTCCATCCAGGATAGCATATCATCCGCCAGAATTCTTCAACCAGTTCGTGGACCCATTTGATCCATCCATTCTTATAGAGAGAATGACTTTCTATGAGCTTCAAGTCTTCAGAATATATGGAGGATCCATCCTTAAGCTGTTTGGATTCAATCCAGAATACCCAGTCTGTCATGTATTCATATCATTGCACAACGATATTCCACAGGAGTTATTATGGTTGTTCTGGTACTTGTGTCACCAGTATTATATCTTTATGGAATTCAAGTGCGACATGTTCCGGCATTTTGACAAGATTGAATCTTCTCTCAGAAAGTTTCTCCAATGGTTCAAACCATGAAGATATTGGGTTCAATGCTTCAAGACTCCTACGCAGTGAAAACATTCATGCTACATCAGCCGATAAAAATTATTGACGGAAAGATCCATGCTCAGCCAGATATTTCACTCTGGTGGGAATTCCCCGTCTCCATTTTGTCCTTAGAAGATGAATACACGAAGCACAGAGAATTACTTTCCAGCAAAATAAGTGCATCCTAAAGGAGATCTGGCCGAAGGAGTGGGCTCGTTGGAATTACACTGATAATCATCCCCACTGGGAAAGAGTCCGACAAACAGCGAAGGAGTACCAAGTACCATATGAAGTCATCAGGAATGAAGTCCCTCAGGCTATCACAAGGATAAGATTGAATCTTCCATCTCAGAATTCACAAAAAAGAGATTGCGAGATAACAGGGCCATCCAGCAGGAAATGTTACTACACGGGGTCGCTAAAAAGAAGCTTGGAAAACAAAGAAAGATTCAAGAAAAAAACATGGAGCCGAATGGTGGATGGAGGAAGGATACACAAGCCCGCCATCAACACCATCAAACACTGCACCATCGGATGATGTTTGATGACACATGCACCATTTTCACCATTTAGCCTTACTTACCTCAACAAATTACCCACAAAAGTTTACTACCCATACCACAACAAATCTTCCTATAGTTTTATATTCCCAACCTCACTTTCATATGCTCACCACATGCTTTTCAGAAGCTTACACATGCTACCTAAAACAGGACAAAACTCCACCCCACATGCACATGCTATCACATGGCGTCACATGCTTGGCTACCCCACTTGCACATGCCATCACATGCTTTTCCATGTATATATTTAAGTTTTTCACATGCTTTCAAGTGATAGCACATGTTTTGTCATGCTTAGGCTTAAGTTTTTCTTGTTTTATTAGGGCCTCTCACATGTTTATGGGACCCGCTTGTAATATAGGTTTGGCTTATAGTAGTCTTCCAACTCCTATATAAAGGAGGCTAGCTAGTACTTGGAAGACCATCAAATAATCTTCCTGTAAATCTTGTTATATCAAGAATATGAGTGCTTTCTAAGTTTCTCTTGTTCTTCTCTTTGAAATGCATGAAATGGCTGGTCCTTAGTTTAGTATAGGGTTATGAAATATTGAGAAAGTTAACTTGCTGCAAGTACAAAAGTTTTCCGAAGCTATAACAACTAAATTTGTAGTAGTGTGAAAGTTTTTTCGAGTTGAGTAGCTTGGCAATCTGTCTTTAGAGATGTTGAAGCCAGCCCCGTTGTAGGAAAAACTTTTATATCTATGATCAAATTTATTGTTCGACTAGCTTGGAAAGCTGTCCTTCGGGATTGAAGTCGGGTTTATGGCAAGCCGTCCTTATAGATATTGAAGCCCAGTCCTCTCTGTAAAAAAACATTTGTGCTTGTGGTCTTGCTGCCTTGCTTGCTATTTCTTCGCCCTTTACCACTCTTGTAGGCGATTCCAAACGCTTTTTACACGATTTGGCTCGGGGGTAAGATTATAATCCCTAATTTGATGTTCCTGTTAATTCCAGTGTTAGCTCACTATTTTTGATAGGAAATTAGGGGTTTTGAGC